>NW_023270825.1:1233056-1310984 GCF_011800145.1 Mirounga leonina
AGACAAAGAGAGAAAGAGAGAGACAGAGAGAGGAGGAGACACAGAGAGACAGAGACACAGAGAAACTAAGAGACATGCAGGGAGACAGAGACACAGAGAGCGACAGAGACAGAGAGACAGAGAGGCAGACAGAGAGAGAAACACAGAGACAGAGAGAGACAGACAGAGACAGAGAGATGCAGAGAGATACAGAGAGACACAGAGACGCAGAGATACAGAGACCTAGAGAGACACATAGAAAGATACAGAGAGACACAGAGAGACTCAGAGAGACAGAGACAGAGGGACACAGCTGGGTGAGTTGGTCTTGCTCCCCCAAGGCCCGTGCAGGGGCTCACCATCCCTGTCGGGTGGCCTCCTGTTCCTTCCTGAATGGGGCTGGCCTCCGTGGATCTTGGTGGGTCTCGGCAGGTGAGTAGAATGTGGAGGGTGATGCTGTGTGACCTCTCGGCCCCGAAGGTGAGGCAGCTTGACCGGGGCCTCTGCGGCAGCCCCTTGGAACCCGGCTCCCACGCTGTGAGGAAGCCCAGGCCACTCGGGAGGCCACCCAGTGTCCCGGCCCTGCGGCTTAGGAAGCCTGGTGACGTCTCCAGCCTCAGGCACCTTCAGGGCAGCCACGTGAGTGACCCCTCACCCGTGGCCAGGCCTCCCCCCGGCCTGGTGCCATCAGACCCTCTGCGTCCAGATTAGCCTCCACACCCAGGAGCCGGCTCCAGACCCTGGCTCCTTTGCCCGCACGGCCATCTGCTGGCTCCGTGGCTCGGCCACGGCCCCCGTGGGACGAGGCCAGCGTCCATCTCCCTTCACGGCTCTGCAGTGAGTGGCGTAGACTCGGCCCGAGCTGAGTGAAGAGGCGGCTGGGGGCCGGGAGGGGAGTGAGAGGCTTCAATCCTGCTTCCTTCCTGGATGAGCCAGGAGACGGCTTGCACCGCTGGTCTCCCCTGCCCGCCCCCAGCCTGCTCTCTGGGTCCCATCCTGCTGGTGCCCACGTTGGGGCCGAGGGTGGGGGGAGCAGAGGCATTTGGTTTCCCTCTAAACGGCAGCTTCACAGAGACCCCCGCTGGGTACGGTCCCTGCGAAGACCAGGGCCCCACGCCGGGCCCGGCCGGGACGGTGAGCAGAGGCACCTGCTTCCCCAAGACGCACAGGGACAGAAAGCCGGCTTCCCGTGGAAACAGAGCCTCTAAATGGCGTTTCTCTTTTATGAACAGCTTTATTACAAAGTAGATTTTTACACCAACTCCATCAGCAGACCCCTCGGAGGCTCAGCTCCGTTGTCCGCATGGGGCCTGCTCACTGGAGATGGGGCGACCGCGAATGGGGGCCTGGGGCCGGCTGCCTGTCAGGGACCAGCCTGGTGACACTTGCCAGGACAGGTCGAAGGGACTTCGGGGTTGCCTCCCCTGGGCAGGGCCTGCACAACCTCGGAGGCCCTGCTGACCCTGGCCTCCCGGAGTGTTGTTCGGGCTCAGCCCCAGCAGAAGGTTCTGCTTGTGGCTTTAAGGACCCGGTTTGGGGCAGACTCCTGGATGTGAGCAGGAAAGAGGGTGGGCCCGTCGGGGTGCATCGGAGGGAAGCAAGGGCGCCGTGTGCCTGCCCCTCCCGGCTCTGACAGACGCGTCTGCAGACTTGTCTGAAAGGTTCTGCTTGATGCCGGGAGAAGCACCCCTACTTCTGTTCAGTTCTCACCGTCCTGAGAGCCTGGGGCACGCGAGGGACTCATGGCTGGACAGGGGCCAGGAGCATGACGAGTTCTCTTGCGGAGGGTGGCCCATCTCACCGTCATCCTGAGCAGGAAACCAGAAGCCCCCACCCTCTGGACTGCTGTCCTCCAGACCGCTGCCCTCTGTACCCCGCCGTGGCCTCGGGAGCTGGTCTCACCAGGCAGCCGGTGACAGGCCAAGGACCCTGGGGCCTCCACATCTGCCAGAGGACGGGTGACAGGGCCAGGATTCTGTCTGCATGGCCCGGCGCTGTGTTCCGGTGAACAGGAGGGGAGGGGGCCCGGGAGAGATGGCTTGAGGGTAGAAGTGGGAGGGGAGGGGGATGTTGGGATCCCGGGATCCCTGGGGAAGGACAGGGCTCCGGGCGCAGCACACAGGCCTTGCGCTGTGGAGCTGGGGGGCTGGGAAGCGGCCGGCCCATCCAACTCCCTTGCCCTTCGGCCAGTCTCTCAACAGTGAGGGTTCTGGGGATCCCATTAACATGTAGTGTGACCCCGGCCACAGGGACGTGCAGAGCTTCCTGGGGTTGATGAGACAGGAAACAGGGATCCCCCAGACACCAAGGAGGAGCCCCGAACACCAGCCCAACACCAGCCCCTGTGGGCACCATCCATTCAGAACCGAAGGCAGTGCCCAGGGTGGCTCGAGGAAAGCCACCTTCAGGGAGGGTGTGAGACGGGCCTGTGGGCCACGGGGCATGCCACCAAATGACTGTACTGGGAAAATGAACAGAAATCAAATGGTGCATTCTCCATTCATTCTGAAAATCAGTGCCAAGTTGCAATTAAAACCTAAACCTCTATTCAGTGCAATAGAAAACTTTATTTTTTTTCCTGGCTTCACTTCTCCCCACTGTTTTCTCTGACACATGGGCCTCTGCTTATACTGGCCAGGACAGGCTGACAAGCCGTCCCCGAGCCCCGGTGACTCCCCCAGCTGACCTCCCGCCCTCCCACAGCCCACAGAGGGTCCCGGGGCAGCCGCCCTCCCAGCAGGGGCCGCGGTGGGCTTCCACGTGCCACGTGTCCTCACGTTTGTCGAAACAGGGAAAGAAACTGACAACTGAACGAGGCTCTGGAAGGGACATATCACTTCTGCCTGATCTCACTGTAGGGGTGAAGTCAGAGGGCCCCACCCGACGTCCTGGGGGCAGGCCCTGTCGTCTTGGGCGCCCAGGAGATGCATGATCCAGGTATTGGAGAGCCCACAGTTACAAATGAGGCCACTTAAAATTTCTCTAGTGGCCTTATTTGTTTTTTTTAATTAGTAACGATTATTCATGGATGCACTGCTTAGGGATTAAATAAAACCTGCTCACAATGGTTTCTTCATCGAGTGGGCTTTACGTTTCTTGCGTGACAAGCGGCGTGGCGTAGAGCAGGCAGCCTCCGAACTCGGCTTGTGGGGCCGCGGAGCTTCCTGTCTTTCTGTCCAACCATCCCTAATAAAGCTTTTGCCCTTCTGCTCATAGCCTCATGGTCATAAGATGACTGCTCCAGCTCCAGCATCACATCTGTCTCCAGGCAGGAGGAAGGTGCAGGACAGAGGACACAGGGAGTGCAAGAGGGAAGGAAGCCTGACACTTGGGTCTTCCTCTGTCCCTGCCGTGTCTGGGAAGCCCAGCCCAGCTCTGTTCCCTCCGTGGCACTGGCCCAGACGGTGCCGGGGTCCCCTCCTACTCCCCTGCTCCCCGGGGAACTGAGACGCGTGGGCGCGGAGGAGGCCGGGGGCTGCCTGGACCAGGGGAGGCCCGTGGGGGTAGTGGTGTCTGTCCCGTGGGTCAGAAGGACGTCCTGCATGATCACCATTATTTTTAAGGCAAGCACACTCTTCCTCTTTCTTTTAATTCGCTCCTTTTAACATAAAAGAGCCCCCCACCCCTGGGATGACAGTCGACGCTCCGCTCCGCCCACCGGCCAGACGCTCTGTAATTAACACCGAGCCTGAGATGCTGGGGAGGCTGGCTGATTAGTTTTTTTATTAAAATAATGGCGCCTTCCAGGCAATCAGGGAGAATTGCGTGAAACTCAGCAGTTTCGCTGCTTATTTATGGCAACATCGAGCAGTGGACAGTCTCATTACCGTCTGTAAATACCCAGGGTTGTGTCCTTGACGGTAAAATGTTGCCTTCCTGGCCGGGGGGCGTGGCCCGAGACTCTCCGGGACTATAAACGCCCTGGAAGTAATTACCATGTGCTTTCAATGGGCTTTCGACAATCTTGACAATCTGGTTTGGGGCTGCTTGAGCGTCTTGAGGGCCCGCAGGCCTGGGGGACGTGCAGGGCATGGCCAGGGCGACCAGAGACCGGGCACTGGGTCCACAACTGGTAACAGGCCCTTTGGGGCTCTCGGAAGCAAGCAGCAGCTGTAGCCATCTGTGAACTGGGCCCCTAGCTGGTGGGCCGCCCCCTCCCCTAGCTGGCCATGGAGGGAATCCCAGGTGCAGCAGATACCTGACGGGGTACACCTGCTTGGTGATGGAGCAGTGTGGGCACAGCGTCCCTCCGACGCGGGCAGCTCGGGCCACCCGGGCATTCGGTGTCCCACTATCAGGGGTCTACAGCCCCCTTGGCCCGAGCCAGGTGCTGTTTCTCCAAATGAGGATGGTTACGTGCTGCCGAGGGCCCTCCCACTGGGGCCACTGGTGGCAACCTACACGGAATTCCTGTCTGCCCCACCTGCAGACGTCCCTGCTCCTCAGAGACCATGCACGGGGCCTGGGGGGCACCGGGGGGCCCTGCACGGTGAGTTCTTTCCTCCACACCCCCGAAGTTCCCTGCGCTTGCTGCCTCTTTCCTAGCAGCTGGGGGACAAGGAGGGATGTCCTGACAAGTCCACCAGGCCACCAGCCCCTCAGACACACAGCTCCGCTGGGAGGTCTCACTTCCTCGTGGGCTTACCTTCCATCCTCTGGTAGGCCAGGTGTCACTTCTTGCAGCATGAGGTCCCCACGTGGCCCGGGTTCCCGTGGAACAATCCAGATTTCTGTGGGCCATACTGGGGTACGTGCCTGAGTCGAGAGCGGGGAGAAGCTTCTGCCCAAATCCGCCCGCACATGGGGCAGCAGGTGCATGGCTGGTTTCCCCACACGGACCCCACAGCGGGAGCAGCTGCTGCGGGATCCAGTCCTGCGTGACGTCGATGCCCATGTCCATCTCTGATCGGCACCAGCCGTGCTTGGGCAGTAAGTGCGTTCCTAGTCTTTGGGGGATGGCGCCTATCTGCCTAAATTCCTCCAGGAACATGGTGAAACTTTGGGGTTTGGCAGCAGGCAGAGCGCTGGGTCCCCACTGGGCTCCTCCTCAGTCCAGGGTCAGGAGCCAACTGTTCTGCTAGGTGCTTTTCCAGCGACGCCCTCAGGAACCAGAGAGAGCCATGGGAGGGCTGGGGGAGCACCCTGGAAGCACCTGAGGGAGACAGGTCAGAATGCCATTTATCCCCAGGCCCCCCTGAGCTCCCTCTCTGATTTGGGGACCGCAGAGGCATTCGAAGCACCCTCTAAATCTCTGGGCGCCCATTCTTTGTGGATGGCTGCCCTGGCTCGCATCAGAGACCCTCTGCGTCTGGGCACCCCAAAGCAGACATTGTAACTGGAAGGAGTCACCTTCGAAGGGGGCAGGGGCCCCCGTCCCGGTGTCTCCTAGAGCTAAGACGTTTTCTAAGGCGGTCTCAGTGAGGATCGGGGTTCAGCCTCTAAGCCAGGAATTGGGATTGGAGCGTGTGTGTTTTCTTTCTTTGAGGCCCCAGTTCTGACGGCGGCTATCCAGCAACTGGAATCACCAGCGGCTCGGCTGGCCCCCCGCCAGGGTCTGCTCGGCGCCCCGCCCCGGCGGTCCGTGCCAGCTTCCTCCCGGCCATCCCAGGTGGGGTCCACACGCGCCGGGCGGGATCATTCCCCCCTGAACGCCCGCGAGGTGTGCATGGCCGGCCCCGGCCCCTTCCACGGAGGCTGTAACCCTCACATTGTGCGCCGCGGCACGATGCCCACGCAGCTTCCCTGACCCCCTTCTCCCTCCCACTTGCCTCCCGCCCAGCTCGCCAAGTGGGGCACTGTGTGGAGTGTGGTTCAGCTACTGCACGGTGTCATGTGGCCCTGTAGCCTGGGGGCCACCCATGGATGCCCGCCCCTCACCCCTCACACGACCACAGTCCCCAGAGGGCTGCCACAGAGCCCCAAGCAAATGCAAGTCCCCGATCTGACCCCTGCCGTCTCCCCGGGGCCTTCCGCTTGTGTGCTGCTTGGAGAAGACCCCCACGGGGCTGACCAAAACCCCACTCTCGGGTTGTACCTTCCAATCAGGCCCTAGCTCGGGAATCGCAAGGTACTCTGCTCACGGACGCCAGGAATGGCCCCCAGTCCTGCCTCTCACCCTGTGCCCTGCCTTGACCTTCCTGCATGGCTCCTGGAGGCATGGGGCCCTTCCTCCAAGATCTGTGCCTCTTGACGTCTCGATTTCACTTCCTCTGCGGCCTGTTGACGAATGCGGCTCATCATCAGGCACCTGTGCCCCACTTAGCAGGTGTTAATGTAACAAAGTGATAGCAGGGGTCCGTCCCAAACAGGTAGGAACGCAGGGGCCGGGGCAAGGACGTGACAAGGAGCGGGTATCCCCATGGCTGTCTGCTGCACCTCGCCGATGGACAAGTGCTGAGCCTTCATGGCTCCCGGGGCCCAGCTGAGGCACGTCCACAGCCCAGCCTGGCAGTACCAAGCCCCTGTGCTTCTGAAATCATCTCGCACAGGGGTCCTGCCGGGCCGCCCGCCCCGGCCAGGCTGGCCCCCCCTCCCCAGCCTTCCCTGCTGCCCCTTCACACAGTCTTCTAGTGCTTCTCCTGGCCGGCTCTGGAGTTGAGAGAGGGTGTCTCAGTCCCCACCACTTACCATGCACCCAGGACACTTGGGAGGGACAGGTGCTTCTAACAACTACATAAGGGCCCCAGACACACCGAGGACTGTCCTGGGCAGGCTGGGACGGAGGGGCACTCTCCCTTCACCCACCATGTGGCAGGTGGCATTAGCTTGCTGCCTGTTTTCCGGAGGAAGGACACTGTTCTTGCTGGCTGCTGTGGACAGAGAAGGCTATCACAGAGCCTCCTGCTCATCCGTCTGTCTCCCTTTCTTGCAACCAAGGGCGGCCACTCTCATGGCCCAGGGGCGGTCGGGGGGTGAGCATTCCCCGAGAGAGAGAGATGACGGTCCTGGAGCCGTGTCCCGATCACACATGCTTGTGCCCAGCAGGGAATGCAAGGCTGGGCTGGGTCTCAAGGGTCATCCCGGCATCCAGGACACCAGGGGGTTCTGACCTCTCCCCACCAGCGTTCTGACCTCTCCCCACCATCCTGGTCCCTGCGTTCCCCCCCACACATGGCCGTCTGCCTCCACTGTGTTCCCAGGAGTCGGGGAGCCTCAGCACCTGCTTCACGCTGATATTCCCAGGTCCTTATGACTATCTCCCGGGGCTGCCCAGCGCACGCACGTGGTCCCAGCGCCTGGCTCAGACCCCCTCCTCCTCAGTGGAAACAGACGCTCTGGTTGCCAGGGAACGGCAGACAGGTGGATGGGGCTCAGGGGATTCCAGAACCCTGCTCATCGTGTCCTGGCTACTTGGTCACTGTCTCCCAGGGCACAGGGGACTCCTCTCTGCAGAGCACTGGGGGTGGAGCTGCAGGGAACCCTGGTCCTGGGAGGGTGGGAGCGTGGCCTGGGGATGCCTGGGGAGGGAGCCGGCTGTGGGGGGCGCCTCAGCCAGGATGGAACACCCGTCTTCCAGGCCCCAGCGGCCAGCGTGGCCATTTTGGCGAGTTTTGCCCAGTACGATGGGTCAGGGTGCTGCTTCTGAGGGCAGGGCCTGCCTCCCCGCTCCCTCACAGGCTGGATCTCCCAGAGGCTGAGCCTCCTCTGGGGGGAGCCCAGCAGTGTCCAGGGTGCTGGGGGGCGAGGCAGGGAAGGCTTGTGCAGGGTCAGCGGGCCGCTGGGGCCTGGCTCCCAGGGGCCCAGCGCTGTCCTCCTGGGGGGCCGGGTGTTTGCCCTGCCTCTCCTGCTTCACAGCTGCCCAGCTGCTTCGGGGAGGTCACTCCGCGGCTGGCAGGGGCTGTGCCTACCCTGGAGAGCAGGCAATGTCTCTGGGCGGGGTTGTGAGCCTCGCAGTGGGAGGCACGGGTCTGCTGGTGGCATGCACAGGGAAGGGTGGGGGGGTGGGAGAGGTGGAGGGTCGGGGGGAAGAGTGGTTCCGCCTTCCCTCCCGTGTGTCCCAGTGTCCCAGCCTTGGTGCGCTGCACCCCTGCGACCAGAGGACAGAGGTGAGGCCCGGGACCTGGCGCGCACCTGGAGGCTCTGCCCCGCCCAGGCACGGACCTTGATGGAGAAATGTCAGGCTGTGGTCTCTCTGCTTTGGGTCTTTGTGCCCAGTGCCTCCCTTATGTTTTAACCACATTTGTGCTCTATGGGAACTTTGCGGCGCGAGTGTTCCCAAAGCCTGCGTCTCCGGCCCTGCTCTCCTGATCCTGTCACAGAGCGTCAGGGCCACCGGAGGGGAAATTACAAGCTGCTCAGGCTGCCGCCGAAGCCTTGTCCCCAACTGTTCTCTTTCTTCCTGGCGGTGGTGACAGCCCCCGGGGAGGGCTCCTGTTCCAGCTGGGAATCACAGCCCCCAGGTCGTGCTCTGGCATCGAGGTGAGCGCCAGCCCCGCCTGCAGCAGCTTCCCGATGAGTCAGAATAAATTAGCATGCTAACGAAGGAGAACGTGCACAGGAACCATCTGGAACAAGGCAAGTTGTCATCGGAAGAGCCAAGTTCGTTCCAAAGCCATACTTACTGCTTCAGACTCACCCTCTCCCCGTCCCACCATCTGAGCGTGGGGGTTTAGTGCCCCCCCAGTCATGGCGGTGTCCCTGTAGTCCAAGAGAGGGCACAAACACGGGGGGGGTGCTCTGAGATTGCCCAGTCTCACTGTCAAAGGGAGAGTCGTTCAGCAGAGGTGTGGGCCCCCCGGGGGGGTGGGCAGAGGGGTGGGGGAGCTGCCTCCCCCTTGGGCTGGCTGAGAGGGAGGGGGTAGCCTCCCAGGCAAGGGAGGAGAGGGACCTCAGCCCCCAGACCCAAGTGCTCATGGACACACACACACACGCACACAACACATACGCAACACTCCTTCACATACACACACATGCACACTCTCACATGCACACATGTGTCTCTCATACACTGTCTCTTACACACACACGCACACACACACCTTTGACACAGCTGGGTGTGTGGTGCTTAAACACGGAGCGACTCAGAGCCAGACGGAGCAGTTGCTGCGGATGCTGCAGAAATGCTCAGGAATCTGCATCTTTCAATACCCAGCTCCCGGCCCACTGGTGTCAGCATGCAAGAGAGACCCGTATGGATCCTGGCTGCACACGTGCTTCATGGTCTCGGTCACGTCTCAGTTTCTTCCAGCTTCAGGGTCCCGTTTGACTGGGGCTGACAGCAGCGCGTGTGCCTCCAGAGCCATGACAGGGCTCAACACTGCGATGCAGGAAAGCTCGGGTGCCCAGGACCTTTGGAAGGTACGTACGAAGGTCATTATGTTACCTCCTGCACCAGAGTTATCCTTGTGGGAAGCAGCCCGATGACCTGCTGAAGGAGGGGACTGGAAAGAGACACAGGGACGGGAGGGACAGAAGGATGTGTGGCTAAGTTGGAAGAGGCCTGGTGGGAAGAAAGCAGGAGCTCAGTCTGACCCCAGGGAGGGGGCTCGGTGGATCCTGGGGTAAGATGTGTAAGGCATTCAACTTTGTGAGCTGCAAACTCCTTCCACCTCCCCAGACCTTTAGTGGACTCTGCTGCCACACATGGGCTCTGGAAGGAGGATTTGGAAAAACAAGGAAAACGGTTGTAGTTCTGCATTTGGGTTTGCCTTGACTCGGGGAGGAGAACAGTATTGGGAGCTGTGGAAGGACTGGAGTCAGGAGCCGTGGGCCAGAGGAAGCAGAAGGGTGTAACCCCCCAGGGATTTGCAGAACAGTGAGAGGCACCCAGCTGACTTTTTTTTTTTTTTAAGATTTTTCTTTATTTTAGAGAGAGAGAATGAGTGAGTGCAAGCAGGGAGAGGGGCAGAGGGAGAGGGAGAGACAGAATCTCAGGCAGACTCCACGCTGAGCATGGAGCCTGACGCAGGGCTTGATCCCAGGACCCTGAGATCATGACTCGAGCCGAAACCAAGAGCAGGACGCTCAACCAACTGAGCTACCCAGGCTCCCCACCCACCTGACTTGTAATAGGGCATGGAGTTTGTGCAGGGCCTTAGGCTAACAAACTTGCCCACAGTGGTGGCGCTCAGTTGATGTCTGGCTTAATTATCATCAACATTCTTGTTATATTCTCACCACACTGCAATTGCAGGTGTGGATATTTATTCTTGACTGCTTTAATACAGGAATTTATGTTGCTGAAAAATAATTGAGTTGCAGAACATGCTAATCCCCTCTTAGGCAAATCTGTGGAAGGCCTGGCTATTGGTTCAAGTTCCTGCAGGTATGCAACGACCAGCCCTCAAAAGAATTAAACCAAACATGATTCATATAACTTGGGCCTTGGGGTTAACACTTTCAGGACTTCGCATTTACATTTTAGCTATTAATTTACCATGGTATTTCTAACAGTTTTTGCTTCATAGATTTTGATGATAAGTTATTTGTTGCTTAAAGATTAATCACTGCTATGCTTTCATTGGATCTTGAATTGTTCCTCAGACCAAATTACTGTTTGTCTCTTTTAGCCTTACTTGATATTCATTTTACTGACCCTTTTTCTTATATGTGCAACATGTCTTTCCTATCTTTTCCTTTTTAACATTCAAGTATTTTATTTTAGGTGTACCTTGGGCAAAGAGTGTATATTTGGATTGTTTTATTTAGAGTATTGTCAAAACAGACATGTTTGTTGATACATCTGTTATTTATGCTCTGTTTTCCTTGTTCTTTCTCTGTCTTTGGCTTTGTGAGCTGTTTACTATTTATTTTCTCTAGTGTTTTGGAAGACCTCATTTTATTTGTATTCTCTTAGTGATAAATTCTAAGTTTAAGATGTATTTTTTAAACAGCTTTATTGAGGTATGATGACACACAATTAGCTGCACATATTTGAAGTACACAGTTTGATATTGACATATATATGTTTATGAAACCATCATTACAATCAAGGTGAACAAGTCAATCACCAAATTATCTTTGTGTCCTTTTGTAATGCTGTTCTCCTTCCTGCTTCTTTCCTCCCTCCTCCCTCCCAGGAAAACACTGATCTGCTTTCTTTCTCTGCAGATTAGTTTGTATGCTATGAATTTTATACAAAAGGAATCATAAAATATGTACTCTCTGTCTGGTTTCTTTCACTCATGAGGATTATTTTGAGATCCCTCCCTAGTGTAACATCTATCAACAGTTCATCCCTTTTTATTGTTGACTAGCATTCCATTGTGTGGATAAAGGAACAAGTTGTCTTTTCATCTGTTGGTGGACATTTTAGTTACTTCCAGCTTTGGACTATGACAAATATGCTGACATAAACATAAATGTACATGTACTTGTATGGACATAAGGCTTCTTTTCTCTTGGGTAAGTAACTAGGAGTGGAATGGCTGGGTCATATGGTAGGTATGTTTAACTATTTAAAAAACTGTAAGCTGTTTTCCAATATGTTTGTACTATTTCACATTCTCCCCAGTGGTGTGTGAGAATTCTAGTTCATTCACATCCCCACCAGCACTAGATAAGTGCTAAAATAAGATCATTTTAGCCATTCTAATAAGTCTGCAGGGGTATCTCATTGTGGCTTTAGTATGCATTTGCATAATGAAAAGTGATGTGGAGAATCTTTTCATATGCTTATTTGCCACTATAATATCATCTTTGGTTAAGTGTCCATTCAAATCTCTTGTTCTTCCAAATCCCTTTTATGTATGGGGTTGGGACCAAAAGAAAAAAAAAAAAAAAGAGTAACAAGATGAAAGGCTAAAACCTAATCATATCAACATTCACACTAAATGAAAATGGCCTCTACACCTAAATTAAAAGACAAAGATTCTCAGATTGGATAAAAAACCAAGTATATGCTGCCTATAAGACACAAAAGCCAAATATAAAGACACAAGTTAGAATATATGGGAAAAAGATGTACCATGCTAACACTAGTTGAAAGAAAATCATGTGGCTATATTAATATTAAAGTAAATTTCTGAACATTGATTATTGTTAGGTATAAAGAAGGCCATTTCATAATGACAAAGGTATAAATTAATGAGGAAGATATAACAATCCTAAATGTTCATGAGCCTAATAATAAAGCTTAAAAAATACATGAAACAAATATTGGTAGAACTGTAAGGAGAGATAGACAAATCTATAATTATATTCCTCTTTTGATAATTGATAGAAAAACTAGAAAAGCCATCAAAGATACACTGGTAAACTATTATCCAACTTGACCTAATTGACATAAGACACTCTGCACAATGAAGAGAATGTACATTTTCATTAAGTGTACGCAGAATATTTACTACGACAGACCACATTTTGGGCAGTAAGTCAAGTCTCAATAAATCAAAAGGATTCAAATTATACAAAGTACTTTCTCTGACTACAATGGATTTAAGTCAGAGATCAGTAACAAAAGGAAATCTGGACAAGCCATAAATATTTAACTAAATATAACACACTTATGAATAACCCATGGGTCAAAGAAGGAATTAAAGAGAAATTATGAAGTATTTTAATTTAACTAAAATGAAAACACAATAATCAGAATTTGTTGCACACTACTAAAGCAGTATGCAGAGGGAAGTTGATAGCACCAAATATTAGGAGTGAGAAAGGTGACATCACTTGCAAATCATTTACAAATATTAAAAAGATAATAATGGCATGTTATGAACAACTTTTTGCTAATATATTTTGATGTAGGAAAGACATTAGGGTTCAAAGCTGACAGCCAAGAAAGAATTCTTGAGGCATCTTTGATGCAAAAAGGTGGTTTTATTAAAGCGTGGAGATAAGACCTGTGGGCAGAAAGAGCTGCATTGGGGTCAGGAGGAGTGGCCTATTATATACTTTTAAGTTGGGAGGGAGTTAGGGGTAGCTTAAGCTTCCCAGGTATTTTGGCAACAAAGTTTCCGGGATCCTGAGGGGGCTAGCTATTGTAGTTTATTTAGTAAACCCTCAGTCATGAGACCCATGTATATCTGTGAGTCATATGCTTGGAGGATGATTGCTAACATGTATCTTGTGGGGGGATGAGTTTAAGAGATAAAGGAATTTTCCAAAGGAATGTTTATATGTTAAAGTAGACTTACAGGATCCTGGGGGGGTGGGCTCAGATTGCCTTTTGCCCTTAGCAAAGTGTCAATATTGAGGCAGCTGGGTTCCTAGAGGGTTGTCACTCTGCCTGTTTCAAGGACTTGTCAATGGGATGTAGGTAGTAAGGAAATTTAATAATTTTTCTTCTGCCTTTGTTTCCCACATCATACTTGACCACTTAGATAAAATGAGCAAATTGTTCAAAAGACACAAACTACTGGAGCTGACTCAAAAAGAAGTAGATATCAGAACAGTCCCTTATCTATTAAAGCAATTGAATTTATAGTTAAAAATCTTCCCACAAAAAAACCCCTTAGGCCTAGATTTCTTCAGTAGTGAATTTTACCAAACATTGAAAGGAAGAAATAATACCAATTCTACATAAACATTTTCAGAAAAACTGAAAAGGAAGGAATACTTCCTAACTCTTTCTAAGAAGACAGCATTACTATGATACTCAAACCGAAAACATTTTAAAAAGTTACAGAAAAAATCCTTCATTAACATAGGTGCAACTATTCTAAATGAATTTTAACAAAATGAATCTAACAATATTTTTTAAAAACCAGTACAACATGATGGTGGCATTTAAGTCAGAAATGCAGAGATGGCTTAAGATCAGAAAAACAATCAGTGTAATTTATCATATCAAGGAAAAAAAAAGATAAGCTAAATAGATGCAGAAAAATCATGTGACAAAATCCAACATCCTTTACTAACAAAAGCTCTCAGAAAACCAGGAACAGTAGGGAATTTTCTCAGTCTGACAAAGGGCATTTACAAAACCATACAGCTCTCATCACACTTAATGTGGAAGATTGAAGGCTCTTTTCCTAAGATGGAATGAGACCAGGATGTTTACTCTCATCAATTTTACTCAACTTGTGCTGGAAGTTCTAGTCAGTGCAATAAGGTAAGGAAAAGAAATAAAAGGTGCTCATATTGGAAAGAGAAATAAAACTTTTTATTTGCAAACATGATCATCTATGTAAAAAGTCCAATAGAATCTACAAAAGCACTATAAAGTGAGTTTAGCATAGTGAACAAATGCAGATCAATAAAAACAAATCAATTGTTTTCCATATACTAACAGCAATCATAAATTAAACAATGCCATTTACAATTTAAAGATATGAGCTATTTAGAGATAGATATGATAAAATATATGAAAGACCTGTAAATATATGAAAACTGCAAAGCATTGCTAAAATAAGACCTAAATAAACGGATGACTATACTGTATTTTTATGTCAGAAGACAACGTTTTTAAAATGTCAATGCTCCCCAAATTATCTATAGATTCAATGAAATCCCAATCAAAATCCCAGAGGCCTTTTTGTAGGAATTGACAAGTTGATTCTAAAATTGATATGAAAACAAAGGACCTAGGATAGGCAAAATAACTTTGGGAAAAGAGAACAAAGTTGGAGGACTAACACTACCTCATTTCAATACTTATTATATAGCTAGAGTAATCAAAATTATGTGTGGTTGGTGTAAAGATAGACAAGTAGGTCAATGGAATAGAACAGAGTCCAGAAATAGATCCATACATATTTGGACAACTGATCTTCTACAAATGCAAAAGAAATTCTGCAGTCATTTCAACAAAAAGTGCTGGAAGGGTTGGACACACAAAGAAAGAACTTTGATCCATTTCTCATATCACATGCAAAAATTAACACAAAATAGATCATAGACCAAATTGTAAAACTTAAAACCAAACCTTTTAGGAGCAAACCTGGGAGTAAACCTTTGTGACCTTGGTTCAGGCAAAATTTACCAGATATGACATTGAAAGCACAATCCATAAATGACCAGATTAATAAATTAGATTTCATAACAACAGTAACAGAACTTCTGCTCTGAAAAAGACACTAAGTTAATGAAAAGACCAGCCACAGACTGAGAGAAAACTACTTGCAAGTAATCTAGCTGGTAAGTACTTCTATTTAGAATATATAAATAATTCTTAATACTCAGTAATAAGAGAAAAAAGAATCCAATTACAAATTAACTGCGGGGAGATAACATGATCATAAAAATGGTTTTCCTAGGGCGTGGCTTATCCCTTGCACTTAATATGGTGACCCCTCTGATTTCCCCCAATACAGAAATTTGACTGCATAATTTGTAGTAGTGCTAGACTCTGTTCATGCTCTCCCATGTCTGAACAACTTTTTTCTTAAACAGGCTAAAGATTTTTAATACGCCCTTCACCAAAGATTATACAGATGGCAACTAAGCACATGCAAATATACTTAACATCATTATTCATTAGGGAAATACAAATTTCCATAATGATATAGAGCTATACATCAATAGAAAGGCTAAAATGAAAAAGGCTGAATTTATCAAGTGCTGGTGAGGGCTGTGGAGGAATCAGAACCCTTATATTGTTGGTGGAAATGCAAAATAGTTCAACTACTTTGGAAAAGTTTAGCAGTTTCTTAAAAACTTAAACATACACTTGCTGTATAACCTAGCTATTCCATTCCTAAAGAAAAGAAAGTATATATCCACGTAAATACTTATACATTTATGTTCATATTAGCTTTACTTGTAATAGACCAAACCTGGAAACAACAAAAACGTTCATCAACAGGTGAATGGATAAACAGATTGTTGCTTTATCTATACAATAGTACAAAACTCAGCAATAAGAAGGGATGAACGTTCAATACACACAACAATATGGATGGGGCTCAAAGTAATTTTTGCTTAATAAAATAAGCCATAGAAAAAGAGTCTATACTGTATGATTCCATTTGTATAAAATTCTAGGAAATGCAAATACAGTGAGAAGGATCAGTTGTTGTGTGGTGGTCGTGGGACAGAGAAGACTGAGAGAAAGTGATTATAAAGAGACATGGGGGAATTTGAGGAGGTGATGGATTTGTTCACTAGCTTTATTGGGATGATGGCTTTGTGGGTATATACATATATCCACACTTACTAAATTTAAATATGTGCACTTTAAATATGTGCAGTTTATTGAACATCATCATACCTCATAAAGCTGTGAAAATAAGTGAACGAACTGATGTCAGTTAAAAGAGACAGACTGTATTTTAAAAACTAAGTTCTGCTATATGCTTTTATAAAAGGTATATCTGAAATTTATGAATGTGTAAAAATTGAAAGTAAAAGATATAAAAATAGACTAAAAATTATTAACCTAGAGAATCAGGAGAACCTATGTAGATATCAAACAAGACACACTTAAATATATAAGAATTATTGGGGATAAAAATTAATATTGTGTAATGAAAAGTGCCTTAGCTCACCAGGAAGATATAATAATTTCAAACATGTATGCACCCAATAAAACAGCTTTAAAATATATAAAGCAAAATGTGGATGAAAATAGAGAAACTCACTATTGTAATGGAAGATTTTAACACAAGTCTCTCAGTTATGGATATGTCAATTCGCCAAAAATCAGTGTGTGTGTGTGATCTTACTAGCATAATTACAAGCTTAATTTGATGGATATAATAGATATAATGGAGACAATGGATTATAAACAGCAAGAGATGGACACCACATTCATCAATTAAAGAATACATATTTCTTTGTAGCACATATAAAATGGTAAAAAAAAAAAAATGCAACAGAGCAAATTACTGACCATTTAGGCTATGACACAAATTGCAACAAATTTCAAAGAACTGGGGATTATACAGATCACTTTCTGTCACCATAATGTAATTAAGTCAGAAGTTAGTAACAAAAAGGTAAATTTAAAATTCCTCACTAAGAAACTAATAACCACAGTTCTAAATAGATCATGAGTTAAATGAAATATTATCACACATTTATTTGAAAATCTTTTGACCTGAACAATAATAAAAATATTACATAGCAAACTTGTGGGAAGCCATGAAAATTGTACTTTGAAGGAAATTCTAGCCTTAAATGCTTATATTAGAAAAAGATAGAGGATGAAAATAAATGAGTTAAGCATTTAACTTAGATAAGACAAAGAATAAAATAACATAAAGAAGTAGAAAAAAAATGAAAGCTGAAGGAAGGAGATAAAAGTAAAGATATGACTATGGATGAACTAGAACACAAAGAAACAATAGAAAGTTTCAAATAAGTCAAATATTTCCTAAAATATAAACAAAACAGACAAATTTCTGGCCATATTTCTTAAGAAAAAAGAGCTAAAATGCAAAAAATATTAAGAATAAAAAAGAGACCTAATAACAGATACAGAAGATGCCATCATAGAATATTATAAATATTGATTTTCCCAATATATTTGAAAACAGATGAAATAGCTGAATTTCTAGAAAAAACTTAAGCTATCACAATTGACTCAGGAAGAAAGAGAAATTCCGAACAATTTTATAATAATTCAAAAACTGAATCAGGGGCTAAAACTTATCTCATAAAAAAAACACGTTAGCCTGCTGGTTTTCCAGGCAATTTCTATTAAGATGTAGAAGGAGAGATTATTCTGGGTTTCACAAACTCTCCCAATGACTAGCATATTAGAGACTACTTATGAAACTTATTCTATGAGACAATAATAACCTTGATATCACAAGCAAACAAGGGTACAACAAGAAAGGAAAATTTCAAGCTAGTCTTACTCAAGAACAAAAACACAAAAATTCCTAAACAAATATATCATAAGCAGGCTTTATCTTAAGGATATAGGGTATTGTAACATTAAAATATCTATAAATTGAATTCACTCATCCTAACTCAGTAAAGGGGAAAGTACATATAATCATTTCAGTAGACCTAGAAAATAAACTTATAAATGTTTACATATATTTAGGGGAACAATAACTTCTTAGCAAACCAGAAATAATAGGGAGCTTATTTAACTTGGTAAAAGGTATTGTTCAAACACTTATAGCAAACACAATTCTTAATTGTGAAACATTAGAAGCATTGCCTTCAAAACCAGCAAGAAATTTTCAACAAGAAAATATATTTACTATCACTGCTTCTATCAGCCTGGTACTGGAGGCCCTGGTCTGTAAGGCAAGAAGAAATTCTATGTGGTTTGGGAAGTAAGACATTATCTTGATGTGTACATGGAAAAATTCAAAAGGCTCTAAGGTGATAGTAATATTAAAAGATTAATAAAGTGTCCCATCTAAGATCAGTATACAAAAATTAATTGTATTTCTGTATACCAGCAATGAAAAAATTAAAAATACACAATTTAAAAACCCACAAAATAGACATAAGTCTAATAAAATAAGTACAAGTTTTAGAAAACTTTATCTTTTGGAAGATTTTTTTTTTTTAAACTAAGTGGAGAAATGTACCATGTTCATGAATTGAATTATTTGGTACATATGGATGTGAGTTCTTCATATGTTGATCTCTAGAACTTCAATCAAAATCTCAACAGAGTTCTAATTCTAAAAAACTTTATGAAAATAGAGAGGGTTAAGAGTGGGAATGACATTCCTAGGGAAGAATTCTCAGGGATTTTATTAGATGTTGACTTATAAAATTATAAACTTTTCTTTTCAAAGACTCCATAAAGTGAAAAGACAAGTCAGAAGCTGGCAAAAGATGTAAGCAACCCAGAAACAACAAAGGATTAGTATTGATAATACATAAAGAACTCAATAAGAAAATAAATAAACCAAGAAGAAAATGGACAAAAGATTAGTTAATGGAAGAAGCAGCACGAGTGGTCAGTAACATAAAAAAATGAATCTAGAAGATACAAATCAAGATCACAAGAAGAAACTATATTGTGACTACTAGATTGGGAAACAATTAGAAGTTTAACAAAGCCAAGCATTGTGAGGAGGAGAGGTGTACTGATACATAAACTGCTTGGGAGTGTGATATTGGTGAAATACTTTTTTTCACACACAAGTGCTGTATTGAATTCAACTATAGACTGATGTGGACATAAAATTCAGGGGAAGGAGTGACAGCCTCAGGCCATGGACAGAGACTAGTAGCGTCCGTAACTTTTTATGATCTCTGAAATTGCTTGGGAAATCACTCATGAACCAGTGGCAAAAATAATAATGAAGGTAATGATCAGAACAAGGCCTAAGACCAGGGCCCAGATGTTCAGGCACTTGGCAGTGGAGGCATAGACCTGGGTCCCCATCATGTCACCTACCACCTTCTGGTCCCTAGACTTCATGGAGTGGGTGAATGCCATGAAGCCCAGGCAGCACTAGTTCAGAAAGATTGTGTTGAACAGGGACCATACCATGTGGTTGGGCATGGAGGTCTCACTGCGGATGTCAGTCATGGTGGTCCCCATGGGAGCCGAGCTCTGGGGTACCCTGGGTACAGCCCCTTCAAGCTCTTCCTTGAGCTTCTCATAGGTTGGGGATGCTGGTCTGTGCACCAGGGAAAAAGGGCTGGGAATTGTGGTTCATGGTGTGAGATGGAGCAGCTGTGGTCCAGATGCTGGACAGTGCTCTGGGCCCCCCTTCCCAAGTAGTTTAGATTTCTCCAAAGTTTCTATTACCTGGCTTTTCCAAAGGTGGTGAACTGGCTGGGTACTGGAAGGGTGGACCAATGACTGTTAGGTGCACCAGGGCAGGGTGGAAAGAGGCTGAGGCGGTAGGGGGAGCTTCCTGTCAGGCTACTCAACTTCTGTATGTAGAGGTGTGGGCCCTGGGGACTTTTCCTCAGTCTGGGACTCTCCCTACCCTTTTACCTGTTTTGTGCAGGTCTCAGCTTATTAAAAACCATCGTTGTGGTTGGACCCAGCCTGGTGATTCTTATTATGATTGCAAGAAGCCCTTCAGCTACAACTACCAGGAAACTTTGAAAAACTTTTAAAATACAAGACCTGGAAATTACACAGCACAGTTGTGGCCACAAAACAAGGTCCGTGGTGGGGGTTGGAGGGAGAAAGAGAGAGAGAGAGAAGGACTGCCCAAAAAACATAATCACAGGAAGTGGAAGTGTAAGACAAGAAAAAGCAGGTGACCCAAATGGTCAGTTGTCAAAATCAACCAACATCTTTTGGAGGCAGCCATGCACTTTATCTTGTCATTGCGATGGCAATGCGTTTTCTGCAGATAGCTGTCTTTGAAATGGATGCCTCCATAATAAATGATTAAGTCAGGCACTGTGATTTTCAAAGCTTGACACCAAGGGGTGTTTATTGGCTGTAAGAGAGGGTCACCCACCTAGCAGGACCCTCATCCCAAGGCACTGCAGCTCAGGGGAGTCATGCCCAATGAGATCGTCCTTCCTGAGCACTGCCTGACCTAGGAATGTGAGACCCATCCTGCCCATTGGGTTAGGGTCAGTGCAATACTTTAAAAAATGGTTCGAGGGACACCTAGGTGGCTCAATCAGTTAAGTGTCTGCCTTCAGCTCAGGTCATGATCTCAGGGTCCTGAGATCAAGCCTTGCATCGGGCTCCCTGCTCAGCGGGGAGTCTGCTTCTCTCTCTGCCTCTGCCATTCTCTCACTCTCTCTCTCAAATAAATAAAAAATACAGATCTTTTAAAAAAATGATTTGATATCCTGTGGAGTTAAAGGTAATGCATCAGTTCCAGTCCTAGTTAATAGAGCCTAGAGGCATTTTGGCATATGTGTGTCAGGAGATATGTTCAAGAATGTTAAAAGCAGTATTGTGCATAAGAGCAAAAATCTTGAAATAACTCATATTCCCATAAGCAAAAGAATGGATAAATAAATTGTGATGCATTAATACAATGGAATATTATATAGCAACAAAAAATGAACCATAACCAAATTCAATATTGTCTTAGAACAATGTACAGTAAAAACAGGAGGTTTCTGGATAATATACATGGCATGATACAATTTTTATAGAACTCAAAATTCCTCCTCTTGGGAGGAATTTTTAAGATTGTATGTCTTCTAGTGATCCTGCAGAGCCAAGCCAGGTGCTGAGAGTCTTCTGTTTGTTTTTCCTAGGGTGGTGCCCTGGAACATTCAAGTTTGTATGCCTTCTCCCAATCTTACAGAACTGGGCTTGTTTTCTGTGCATGCTCTCTAGCTGTTTCTGCAAAGGCTCACACTTGCTCTCCATGGGAACATGGGCAGGGAGCCAGCCACAGAGGAGGAGGGTAAGTGAGGTGCATGAATCATTGGGGGTGCCCACGAGCCATTGGGGGGCTCTGTAAGCAAGGCATACTGACTGGCTTGTGGGCAGGCTTCCTGATGCAGTCCCTGAAGTGGTTAGTAAGATCTGATGAGTTCTGAGTCCTGGTTGCTTTGTTCCCTGCCTTTTCCCAACTTCTCATCTTTGCAGGTCACTTCAGTATTCTGTGAGTGTGAAGAAAGTAGTGGACCTTTAGGGTAGCATCTCATGTAGCTGGGGAAGCTAGACACTCATTCACAAGCTCGTACTTTACTCTATGGGAGAAATCACTGGCTGGGGAGAGGTCTCTCTTGGCACTGAACTGTACTGGCTGGGGAGGGGTGATGCAGGTAAAATCACTCCTTCAATGTGTCTATTGTATTTTTTTTTCTCCAGCAGTGTGCTAGAACTTTTCCACTTGACTTATGGACTCCTACAAAGGTACTCTCATCCACGGGTAATTGTCAAAATTATTTGACAGTTTTGGGAAGAATAGTGGTAGAACTCAATTCTGCCACCTTGCTGGTGGCACACAATAATGAACTTATTTCTCAAACAATGTCACCATGATATATGCATCAGTTTTGACTCTTTGGTGTTGGCTCTATTGTCAAACTCTGTGTGTTGTTAGCTCCAGACACACATACATCTTAACTATCCATCCAGGAGGGGAAAGAACTTTCATGCTCATTTCTTTCTTTCTTTTTTTTTTTTTAAGATTTTATTTATTTATTTGAGAGAGAGAGAGTTAGTGGGAGAGAGAGAGAGAGAGAGCATGAGCAGGGAGAGGGGCAGAAGGAGAGGGAGAAGCAGACTCTGCTGAGCAGGGAGCCTGACGTGGGGCTTGATCCAGAACCCGGGGTCACGACCTGAGTCAAAGGCAGACGCTTAACTGATTGAGCCACCCAGGTGCACTTTCATGTTCATTTCTTAAGTTGGTTTTTGTTTCATGATGGGTTATTATATAATATTACATAATAAACAATAAAACATTTAAAGGAGTTTCATGAAGTGAGTAGTTATGTGCTATTGTTAGGATTACTGGATTTGAAAATAAAGCTGTTTCTCATTTTCAGCCTCTCAAGACAGCAAAAGATACTCAAAGTAATGAGAGGCTGTAGGCTAAAGATCAAATTGAGGATATCAAGATGTCTCAGAGTAAAAATGAAGACAAGCACGTGACTGTAAGATGCTTACTTGAGAATTTAGAAATATTTAGGACGGTTCTTGTAGACCAGTGTTCCTTGACCTTGGTTCTATTGAGATTTGGGGCTGGATAATTCCTTTTGTAGGGAGCTCTTCTGTGCATTGTTGGATGTTCAGCATCACTTCAGCTCTCTACTCCCTAGATGACAGCACCTCATCACTGGTGAAAACCAAAAATGCTCCAGACATTGCCACATGTTCCTCAGGCAGTAGCAAAATCACCTCCAGTTGAGAACCACTCTAGTAGATTCTCTCCTCTAAAAAGGGTTTTAAAGAATCATAAGGATGATATCCCATATACCCTGAGTCTCAACCCAAGGTAGAGAAGAGCCTGTCTCAAGATATTATAAGTTTATATACAGGAAACCCACACAGCTTATAAAGAAGTTATATCAGCGTGGACTAAAAGGGAAAGAGAGCTTAAAACCAAAGGAAGCCTTTGAGCCCTCCACTTCCTAAGGCAGAAACAGGCTGAGGAAACTACTCAGCTGAAAATGTGGACCCTTTGTGATGGAAAATGAGGAATGATTCTAGCAATAGAGCTTAGAGCTCAAAGAGTAAAACCAGAACCACAGAGAACCACTTTCAGGAAACAGAACTTGTCCTAATCAGGGAGCTGACACAATGTACCTGGCTGGATTTTAGGGTTGTGAGGTCCATTTTTGGTTAAGAGTGAGGTGACAGTTATTCTGTGTCCCCATTTCATATTGGGTGTGATGGGGCAGATCACTTGTATCATACAGGTCTTCATAAAGAAGAACCATATTTGAGGTGTTGCACTTGAGGAGTCTCATGCACACCTGGACCTAATTTAATAAGACCTGGACCTCGAGCTGGTGCTGTAATGGGATGAGATTTTGGGGTCTTGGATGAATGAGAGGTGAGCGTATTTTGTATATGGGAGGGATGAGAACTGTGACCAGAGGGCAGACTGTGACAGGTCGTATTTCCCAAAGATAGCTGCCACAGTCTTTCCCTTCCTACATTCTCTTTTGCAGTGTGACCTTGTCACTACCACTGCAGAGGTGAAACATATTTCTGAGCACCTCTGAAACTGGGTGGCCCTGAGGCTTCTTTGTTTAAAAGCATATGGTAGAAATGATGCCATGGCAGTTCTGGGCATAGCCCTCAATGGCCTGATAGTTTCCTCTTCCTGCCTCTTGGAAGTCAGCTACAATGTAGGAAATGTGGGACCACTGCACTGGGACCACCTTTCTGTGAGAAACCCAAGCCATATCAAGAGGCTGTGTGTGGACACTTTGGTCAGCAGCCCCCGCTGAACTTCCAGCCAACAGCCAGCTTCAACTGTTGCCACTTTGGATGGCCAGCCAAGTGAGCTTCCAGATGACTCCAGCTTCATTTACCCTCCACTGCAAGAGACCAGGGAAGAACAGCCCAACGAAGCCCAGTTGGCCCATGGGATGACAAGAGCTAAGAATAAAATATGGCAAAGATGAAGCCATGGATGTAGGTGCCTGGTGCTCAATGTGGCTGTGATCACAACTATAAGGAACAGTTGCTTTGGCTTACCCAGCACAAATCTCCCCTTCTTCTGGTATCAGGGCTCCAGCTCCAGGGATGGACCCAAGCCTGGCCAGTTAGGATATTCCATTTCCTAGGCAATAATGATTGGATTGTGGTTGGAGATGTGGCTCAAGGCCAGAGAGATAATTTTGGAACATTGATAGGAACTGTTGAGAAAGAGAGGGTCACTGTGTGGTTGAACATGGGTTCAGCTGCGGGGACAGGGGCCCTAAATCGCCACAGTTGAAATACCCCAACAGTAGTTTTGTCTGATTTGGTTGGCAGCTCTGCTTTATGGAGCATGCAGGAGTCCTAGCTCTTGCTATATTTTTGCTCCACCATCCCCTAGGATGTTGCTCTTGTCCACGTGTCCAAGATGGATTTTTACTTAATCTGCCTTCCAGACAGTGAAGAGGGTGACACAAAGGTGGTAGGATGCACACTTCTTCCTTTCAGGGTGTGACCTGGAAGTTTCCCACATCATTTCTGTGCATATCCAACTGGCTAGAGCCTTTTCCTACACCAAATCCTGTGCATCTGTTAGCATTCAGGAAGATCCAGAGAGTACATTCTAACTGTGGGTAGGCTATAGGAGCCCTCAAGCAATAGTTCTATACCCCAAACTCATAGCAAACAAGGACTGTTACCACTCCTGTCTGAAGGGTGAGGGGAGGAAGCAGAACAGGGAAAGTCAGGTGCAGAGGGTTGCTGTGGAAGGAAATGTGAACTCTGGAGAAGTGACACGGCCAGCTTGAGGCAATGCTGACAAGCAAGGAGCTGGAGGAATAAATAACATGACAACAGTTTCCTGCCAGAGCTGCTCATTGGCCAGATCCTTTTAGAAGAGAGAGTGCAAGGGAGTCTGTGGCTATTGTTCATGCAGGGCAGCTTCCCCAGGCAGACAGCAGGGTGGAGAGGGACAGCAAATAGATCTGGAGGAGCTCACAGAAGATTCCTGCAGACCTAGGGAGGTAGTCAATAGGTAACTGGGTTTGTAGGCTTTGCTCAAAATTCCATTCCGGCGGGAGAAGGGGAAGTGGCCACTGGAAGCAAGAAGCAGTTTATACGTTCCCTTTCCCTTGGGGCTGCCAAGCTGGCAATGGCAGAAACCATGTGCTACCATGAACGGAAAGCCTGTGAGAGGAGGCGGCCAAAGGAGAGGATGGTAGAAAGTAAAGGTGGAGGCAGATTGATGGCAAATCATGGAGCACCTTGATTCAGCCATGCCTGAAGTCACTCCTGCTGGACTTTTCGGTCAGATAAGCCCATACATTCTGTTCATTTCTCTTAATCTCATGGTAGGCTTTCTGTCTGTTTGGCTGCATTTAGACACTCTAGAGCTTGTTCCTGGTTCCTTCTGACATTCACCTGGGATTGAAGCCAGACCATACTCCAGGCAGGAAAAGGCAAAACCAGGTGCCTCCGCAGTCAAGCCCTGTACAAACAACCCAGCCATTCCCCTTCCTGCAGGCAATCTTTCTTTTACACCCAAGCAGACTGACAGCAATGACATCCAAGGACTCCTTTCTCATTCAGAGCCTTCAGGCAGAGGCTTTCTTTAATTTCTAGTGAGAAGTTTAAGGGCGTAAGTGTTCCTAAGGCTAAGTGGGAGCCATCAGGCTTGTTTTGTTCTCTTTAGCGTGTTACAACTTACATCAGTGACCTCACAGGGTTGGAATGGTCTGCATCAGGCTCTTCCAGTCTCTCCTGGTGACAGCGTATGACTTCACAGGTGAAGAAGTCAGCACTGTCACATGGCAAATGAAGCCCTTTGGCTTCCTGAGGTGTGACCATCCAAGGGGCCCTAACACATTCCTTCCTTCCCTCTTTTCCATTATTTGGTGACTTATATGGGTGAAACGTGTCAAGATGTAGTGGTGCCTGCGCTTGGAACTTTATCCAAGGTACCTGAACACAGGCTGCACCCCAAACCAATTAAGTGAGCGTCTCTGGCACAGAGCCTGGACATCAGAATTTTCCTTAAGTTTCAATATGCTGACAAGTTTGAGAGGCACCGCTACAAGTTCAGTCACTCTCCATCAGGTGGGGCTGCCTCCGCTCCTAGCTTCTTACCTTCACATCATTTGCCCGTGACCCTAATAAAGCAGAACAGCCTCCTCTGAGGCCCCTGCAGGCTTAGCTCGGCACAGACAAGCCCTACCACCTTGTTGACCCAGATCTCCATGCTCCTGGCTGCGGTCCCCAATCCTAAGGATGGTTCTGATTTAAAGTAGAACCACTGGGATGCCAGTATAGTACCTTGATCTGGATGAAACGGAAGGGGAAGATTTGAATCTAACCTTATACCAGAAGCTGATTCAAAATGGAGAGTCTATAGTCAGAAATAAACTCAGTAACAAGGCAAATTCAGAGCACATCCAGCAACCCATGCCAAACTTTGGAAAGGTGGCCTCAGGTGGGTCTCAATCTGTTATTTCTAAGGATTGCTGAGCCAGACTGACTTCACTTCTGATCCCATGGGGATTAACAGGATAATAAAAGCATACTATGGACAACTCTATGCTCACAAATTTGATAACTTAGATGAAATGGACCAATTCCTTGAAGGACAAAAACTACCCAGATTCACACAAGGACGCATAGATAATCTGATTTAGGCCTATGTCTATTAAAGAGGCGAATCGATGATTAATAGCCTTCTGGAAAATAAAGCATCAGGCCCAGGTAGCTTGACTGGTGAAATCTACCAAACATTTAAGGAAGAAATGGTGCCAATTTTCTATAATCTCTTCCAGAAAATAGAAGCAGGGGGAACACTTCCTAATTTACTCTATGAGGTCAACATTACCCTAATGCCAACGCCAGATAAAGATAGTACAAAGAATGAAAACTATAAACCAGTAACTCTCATGAACATAGATGCAAATGTCCTCAACAAAATATTGGCCAATGAAATACAGCCATATGTAAAATGTATAAATGGAACAGACTAGAGATCTCAGAAATTGACTCACACAAATATAACCAACTGATCTATTGCAGGGACACAAATGCAGTACAATGGAAAAAGGATAGTCTTTCCAACAAATGGTGCTGGAACTACTGGACATTCAAAAAAGTCTAGACACAGATCTTACATCCTTCACAAAAATGAGCTCAAAATGGGTCACAGACCTAAATATAAAATGTAATACTTAAAAATTCCTAGAAGAGGTTGTAGGGGAGTCCAAGTGACCTTGGGATGAGTTTTTAGATAAAACACCAGAAGCACGATCCATGAAAGAAAATAGAAATTGGACTTCATTAAAATTCAAAGCTTATGCTCTCCGAAAGACACTGTTAAGAGAACCAACAGACAAGCTGAAGACTGAGAAAAGAAATATTTGCAAAGCACCTATCTGATAAAACGCTTTGTGGAAATAAATGAAGACAAACCAAATGAGAAGAGGCAAAGCCTATTTGTTCAAAGTTTGCTGTAGCAAGGGATTTGGCCACCATCACTCGTGTTTGCCGGAGATGCAAAGGCAGGCAGAAGAGTGGGAAAAGTTTGTTGTGGGAAAGCACAGCTCAGGTGGATGCTGACCGAGCCTGGGCAGCTGGGCCCTGGAAGTGGGCGTCCCATGTGGTTGCTTAGGGAAGCATATTTGGCTTTCTCTGACTGGTCCTAAGTTGGAAGTGGGGACAAAAATTAAGGATGTGTCAGTTACAAATAAAGTCCTGGCAATTTGGGGTTGATTGCTACAGGGATTAGTTTGGTTTCCTGGATTGTTGCTGGCGATCATGGTCTGACTTCCTGTGAGTGCAGCTTACAGCAGGCTGGCTACTATGGACAATGGCAGCTTCCGGGTGTGGGCCAGAGTCCTGTTTTCACACATGGTCTGTCCATTTGTTTATTCAGCTTCTCGAGTCTGTCCAAAAATATACAGAAATCTTACTCAGCAACCAGAAAACAAATATCCCAATTAAAAATGGGCAAAAGAGCGAAACAGGCAGCTCACCAAAGAAGATACGCAGATGGCAAAAAAAAAAGCAGATCTATTTCTGATTACGGAATTGCAAATTAAAACAATGAGATACTGCTACACATCCATTAGAATGGCTAAAATAAAAAAGAAACTGGCAACACTGAGTGCTGGCAAGGATGTGGTGCAACAAGAACGCTCATTTGTTCCTGGTGGGAATGCAAAATGGTGCAGTCACTTGGAAAAACAGTTCTGCACTTCCTTACAAGCTAAACATAATGTTACAATACAAGCCAACAATTGCACTCCTCAGTATTTATCCAACTGATAGGAAAACGTATGTCCACACAAACCTGCAGTGGAATGTTTATGGCAGTTTTCACCATCATCATCACCCAAAACTGGAGGCAGTTAAGGTTTCCTTCAGTCTGTGAATGGATAAATTCCAGACAATGGAATATTACTCAGCAATGAAAAGAAACGAGCTATCGAGTAATGAAAAGATAAGGAGGAAACTTAAATGCGTATCACTAAGTGAAAGAGGCCAGTCTGGAAAGGTTGCAGACTGAATGATTCCAACCATAGGACACTCTGGAAAAGGCAAAACTATGGTCACTAAAAAGGTCAGGGCATGCCAGGTGCTTGGGGGAGGGAAGGGGTTAATAGACGGAGCACAGGCAGTGAGACCATTCTGTAGGATCCTGTAACATTGGATACGGACATCATGCATTTATCAAAACCCATAGAACTTTACAGCCCAGGGAGACCCTTAATGTACGTCAATTAAAAACCAACAATTTAGGTCTCAAGTTTCCCAGAAGGGATACACTCTGTGTTGAGAGAATTTAGCTGTGACACAAATGTGTGGAAAAGCCTCAGTGAAGGAGAACGGGAGAGAAGGTGCTGGCCTAAGTAAGTTTGGGAATGAGTCAAATCTGCAAGCCTAAAAGCAGAAGGAAGTGTCCCCAAGCACTGGACTCTGCTTGATAAAGCTGCTCTCCATGGGGCTCAGGATGCACAGTCTGATGCCACGGGGCATGTGTACTGGAACAGAACAATAAGTACTTGGCAGGCAAGCAGGAGTCCGACTTCTCACCGCTGGGGTGGGAATTTGCACAGAAGCAAGGGGAGGAATGACCCATGTGGTGGAGATTAGAGGTGGAAATGTCAGCATGAACTCACGTTATAGCTACAAACGATTACATACGGAATTATTACAGAGACGTAGCCTTGCAATTAAGCACACACACTTCTCTCTGTTGGCAGAGAGGCCGAGAGGCAATGCAATCCCAGCGGCAATGAGCACACCCAGCGCCTAGCTCTTGGTGTCCAGCACCACCGTTCTCCAGGAAAAAGAACCAGGGCTCCTTGGAGAAAAGGCTGATTCTGGGACCGGGAAACACACAAGACGAGCCTGGAGTAAGAGACGGCTTAAGCAAACAACTCTGCCTTGATGAGGGCAGGCTCTGTGATGAGGGACCCAGGGGACAGAGCTGGAACAGTGTGAGCAACAAAGTAAATAGCAATGGATTATAATCCAAACAAGAAAATAATTCCTGTGGGTCTGAACTGATTTAAATGACCGAATAAGTAAATGGGAGAGGAGAGACAAATCTCTGTGCAGATGAATTCCAAATAATTTATGTAGATGTTCCCCCATTAAGGAGGTGTTCCCCCCGCCCCGCCGCTGTTGAGGGATGGCCCTGTCCCTTAGGTGTGGGCTGTACAGAGTGACTTCCTTCTGGAGGACAGTGTGGATGGGGCGGGAAAGAGTCACTTTCCAGTGGAGAAACCTGATAAACACACCTCCGCCTGGTGACCAAGGCCAGCGCCCGCAGTGACACGTCATGTGGATTGTGTGCTTCCTGCATGTGATGTGACGATCTCCGTGATCGCCTCCCAGACCCACACGACCAGCCAACCATGAGAAAGACATCAAATCCCAACAGAATTTGGAAAAACCTGACAAAATACCTGACCAGGATTGCTCAAGATTGTCAGGGTCGTTGGAACCAAGAGGGGTCTGAAAACATCTCCACCGCCAGGATGTTGTTTTACACACAGAACACTTCCCGCACCAAATGTGTGGGGTTTTCCACACCAAGCAGTTACACAATTCTCTGCAGACTCTGAAGGGTGTGCTACGATTTAGTCCAGTCTGACGCTAAGAACCGGGACTCGGCACAGACCCCAAGGGTCCAGGGCTCAGTCCCACGAGATCACCCCCACTCCAGACCATGGTCACAGGTCTGGACCACTCGCACTGCCGACCAGATACAAGTCAGGGATTCCCAGGACTGGCCTCGGGTCTGATCGTTTGCGGAAACAGTTCACAGGATTCAGAGAAACAGGTTACTTGCGTTTATTGGTTTGTGATTCGGGGCACAAGCGAACAGCAGATAAAGAGGTTCGAGGACGAGAGGCAGGCAGGCCCCAGGAGTGAGCTGTCCGCGGAAGTGCGCGTGGAGCCGCGGCTGGGCTTCTCCAGAGCCCACTCCCAGGCCCTCACAGCCCTGTGGACACGCGCCCCTCGGCCCCGGGGGCGGCAGGGGACTCAGACTCTTGCGGTCTCGGGACAGCGCCCGCCACGGCCTGCAAGTTTGCGGCCCCCAAATGCCTGCGCTGACTCCTGAGCCCCGAGGGGATGGTATCTGAGGTGGGCTCCGGGGGGCCGTGCGGGTGGAGCCCCCGCGAACGGGGCCAGCGCCCTTGCAGAAGGCTCCAGGCAGCGCCCCGCCCCGGGCACCCCGCGGGGACACCCAGCCTCCGGAGCCGCCAGCTCACGCTCTATTCCCACGGTCCTCGGGGTCTTCCAGCGCTTCCCGACGCAGCTACGAGCAACCGTGAACACAGTCCTTGCTCCCCCATTTTTACGCAGAAGTGAGCACATCCCTCTGGGTGTGCGGCTGAATCCGCCATCGGGACGTGGGGCGCCGGCCGGCCTTCTTCGTCTGCGGCCGCGCGCGCAGCATCGACAGCGGCCACTTCCACGGGAGGCACGGCTCCGAGCTCGCACGGTCCCCTCTGCGGCGGGGGCGACCCAGGTCCGCTCGCAGGGGCTGCGCACGCGCGCGGAGCAGCTCCCGCCCCGCCCCGGGGGCGTGGCTTGGGCCACGTGACGTGCCCACGTGGGAAGGGTGCGCCGAGGCGCGGGGCGGCCCGGCTACAAGCCCCGCCCGCCTACAAGCCCCGCCCGGCTACAAGCCCCGCCCCCGCGGAGCGCCAGGACGCGCCTCCCCCGCCCGCGGCCTGCTCCGGGCTCCGCGAGGGGCACGCGGAGAGTGGGCCTTCCTTCGCGTCTTTCACTCCGCTGGTCGGTGGGGCCCGTGCGCCCCGTTGATGGGCATTTTGTTTCTCCGGGGCTGGACCCAGAGCGCTCGTCCATTCGCCGGCTGCCGTTGGCCCGTGGCGCGTGGCCGTCCACGCGCGGGCCGGCCGGGCGGTGGCTGTGCATCCTCGGCCGCGCGGGTGCCGCCCTCCTCTTCCTCTTCTTTCCACTTTGGGGTGAGTGTGGCCTGTGATGTCTCCGCACTGGCTGTCATTCACGACACTCGCATTTTAAAACAAGGCGCCCCTCTCTCCTTTTGGGTCTGAGTCGCTGTTGGGTGGTGCGCCTGTCAGCGACCCGGGAGCTGTGGGAACGGGCACCAGGAGTGGACAATGGAGCAGAGGTCCCTGGGCTTGGCGCCAGGTGGCGGCGGAGTCCCTACGGGGCTGCCCTGGGGAGCAGCCTGGGTGACAGCCCTCGGTCCCTCCACCAGTGTGTGTCTGCCCACGGCCCAGCTGGACGTGGCCATCATCCTGGACCAGAGACCAGGGGCCCACGTGGGTCCCCAGGATGAGGCAGCTCCAAGGCTGGGGTGGCCCTGGCTGGGAGGCCAGCGCAGGGGGACAGGAGGGTGCGGTTTTCCACGTGGGAGGAGAGCCCTGTCTGGAGGCGCCCCCGCTGCCCACAGCCTCCCACGCCTGCCTCTGGGGGAGTCCGCTGCTCTCCCGCTGCTTGGTCTTATTTTGAGGGGGATTTGGTCCTCCTGGCTCCCCAGCACTTAAGAGGAGACCATCCTGGATTACCTGGGTGGGTCCCCAATCCAGTGACAGGTGTCCTTATAACATAAGGAGGAGAGACAGACAGCGGGGCCCCGAGTGAAGACAAAGGCAGTGCTTGGGACCAGGTGGCCACAGCCCAGGACGCCTGCAGCCCCCAGGAGCTGGAAGAGGCCGGAAGGACCCTCCCCTGCAGCTTCTGGAGGGAGCACAGTCCCGCCAACACCTTGATTCGGACTCTGGCTTCCAGAACCGGGAGCAACACACCTCTGTTGTGTGAAGCCCCCCAGTGTGGGGTCATTTGTTACCACGGCCCTGGTGCAGAGCAGGGCTAGGTGCCCAACTCGTGCGGTCCGGGGCCCTGGGCGGCCAGCCATGGCTCCCCTCCAGTTCATGGCTAGGGGGCTCCTGGAGGGGCAGGTCCCCCACCTGGGACACGTGGGAGGGCCCCACAGCCTCACGCAGCCACCCCACCCGCTGCCCGCCTGCGCCGACGCGTCGCCCGCCAAGCCTGTGGCATCATTCCGCCAACCACGAGGTGCCACGAGGCTCTCAAGCCTGTGTTTGTTTGTTTTCCACGGACTCGGCGGCTCTGAACCAACAGCTTGAAGCTATCTGAGTGTTTTATTGTCACTGTTGGTACACAGCCCTCATTCCGGGAACAGCTCGCCTGCCAGCCGACTCTGCCGAGTGCGAGCCCCCCCCCGCCCCCGCCGCAGTTCCCCCACAGTCCGCCTCTCAGCGCAGACGCGCTCCCGCATTGCTGAGCTCGGGCTTGCCGCCCCCTGGAAGGTTTGTGAGCAAGGGGGGCGGTCCCAGCCTGCCACCTGCGGCCGTGTCGGGCAAGTCCTGAACCTCTGGACCCCCAAGCCTCATCTGAGCCCCCCAGAGGTGCAGGGGCACGAGGGGTCACAGGAGCCTCACTCAGCGCGGGGCTGCCTGCGGGGACCCGCGAAGTTGTGCGGGAGACGGTGTGTGACCCTCCCAGGTGCACGGAGACCACCGGACAGGTGCTAGTAACCCCGCCCCACAGGGGAGAATAACCCCCTAAGTGGGCGACCACAGTCTCTCCCCACCTCAGGGCCACATCTCTGTCAGCCTCTCCCCGCTGAGGGGTGGCCCTCCTGTGCCCAGTGGGGAGATGAGTCACCAGGGCTCAGAGCTGTCCCTGGGCTACCAGTGGAGAAACCAGGGCTGGCAGAGGGTCTGTGTCCACTATAGCCCCAGGGAGACGAGCAAGCATCGGGGTCTTTCTGCTCTCGATCCTCAAGGAGGGCTAGGAATCAGAGCTGAGCTTATAGAAAGAGACCCCATAGTGGTGACCAGACTTGCAGCGTGGGGTGACCGGGCTGACGCAGGGCTCTGACCCGGGCCTTGGCCATCACTGAGAGAGCTGGCTGGCCCTGTGGTCCCGGCCGCCCTCTGCAGACCTCAGAGGAGCTGATGAGCCTATGGGTCCTGGGACTACCAGGGTGGGCCTCCCTAAGGCCAGCCAATCAGAAGGCCCTGCAGACAATGGTGAATGACCTCCAGAGCCACTGGGGACATGCAGAGGGCCAGGCCAGGTCTCTTAGAAGCCAATCTGCTAGGCCCGTGCAAACGAGGGATTGTGATGCCTGGAGTGTCCCACCCCGGCAGCCCTGGAGGGCGGAGGGGTTGGGAAGGGGACCTGGGGGTGAGAAGTGGGTCCCGCTGGAGGAGAGAGGCCAGGCTCATGACCCATACCTGCTGACCTCTTCCCGGGCCCCCTCCGGTGAGGTTTCTTGCACACCTGAGCTCGGTGGGATGCCGGAATGCCCGGCTGGGGCCTGCTCCCAGAGGGAGGGTGCCCTGCTATGGTGGGACCTGTGTCCGCTCCCACCTGCCTTCTCTTCTGAGGAGGCCCAGGTCAGGGGATTGAGGGCGCCCGGCCAAGTCCAGGAAAGGAGATGGTAGGGCCTTTCTGTGTTTCCAGGCTTAGCCCCATGGCCCTATCTCCCTTGGGAAGACACTTGAGGAAAATGGAGCCCTCGGGGGCCTGGGGCTGGTGGGGAGGGCGGGATGACCTGGAGGCTTAGTGCAGGAACTCAGGGGCACGTCCGTCGCACCTTGCCCAGAGGGCATGTATGTCCTCTTTCAAAACATAGCAGCAGCCTGCACTGGTCACTGGGGGGCCAGCCGGACCAGTGGGCCTGGGAACAGGCATACAGCAGTGGGCTTTGCAGAGGCCTCGGCTCAGGGCCCAGAGTCCCACAAAGCCTGTGATGGGGAGTGAAAAGTGATTCTTCTGGTCTTGAGGGAGCTCAGGTGGGCTGGGAAGACCCCGGACTGCCTGTCCTTCGGGCGCCAGGTGGCTTCAGGCCAGGCTGCCGCTCATTCATTTCCAGGGCCACGTGTGACCACAGGACCTTTGCTCTAATTCACGGCGGCTCCGAGAGAACGTCAGAATGGCGCAGCAGGCCACAGGCCGCTGAAAGTCCGTCTGCGGCTTATGCTTCCCTGTCCTCGTCGAGCCAGTGTAAGCTGTTGTGCTGAAGCCCACGAGCGGGACCGAGGAGAGGGGAGGGGAGGGCCGAAGTCATACCCGGGTCTCCGTCCTAAGGCCAGCTGCAGAGTCTGCCACCCATTTAAGGATCTCTATTCCCGGTGATTGGCTCAGGGCACCCCTGCTCCAAGGCCATCCTTGACCTACAGATCTCAGCAGGATGGTGCCTCCTAAGCACAGGCAGGTGGGGGGGCGGGGGGGCACAGGCTGTGAGCACAGGCCCGGAATCCTCAGAGAGGGAGGGTCTTGGGGACTGGAGGGGAAAGACAGCCAGGTCCCGAGTCTGACCCTGGGACCAGGATGGCTGCTGGCCAGATGCCTCGAGGGGACAGGGGCCCACAGCCAGGGAGGGGATGAGAAGGCTGGGGGCTGGGACCCCTCTCGCCCTGGGGCACAGGCCTCAGCTACTCTGGGGAGATGACACGGAGCAGCCCGGCCCTCCTCGGGAGCAGACCCGAAGGACGCCCCGTTTTGTCTGGCCCCAGGATGGTCCTGGGATGGGAGACACTCTCTCCACAAACCTGCCCTGAACGATGCGTTCATGTTTCTGTGACCGGCCCTGTAAGCTTTTCCTTTAAAGGCAGGGCTTGGGGATCAGGGGGCAACGGATTTAGGTCTCTGACTGCGGGGCACTGGCGACAGCCTCCAGCCGTACATGGAAGGGGCTGCCAGCCCCACGCCAGCTGAAAACAAACAGCCACAAGCCCTCTGGGCTCATTATGTTAAAACGTGGAAAACAAAAGACAAGGAGAAAATCCCTACAGTTGCCAGAAGGGACAGGCTGTCTTCTACAGAGCAATAGAAGAAACACAGGGGGGACTTCCCCAGAGGGACGCAGAACCCAGGGGACAATGAGGTTCTATCTTTAAACTGTGAAAAAACAACTCAGAATATTGACTTCTCTCCAGGAGAATATGCTCTGAGAATGCAGGTGATAAAACACGTTGTCAGACAAAGTTGGCACCAGGCTTCCTTCACAAAGGGAAACAGTGAGGGCATGGGTCCTCAGTGAAGGAACTGCATCGGAAGGAAGAGGAGTCAGGACCCCGCGGTGGGACGGAGGCCACGGCCAAGTGCCGCCGTGGCTCAGCAGCTGGAAAAGGGGGCGTTTTGTATAATTATCAGATGTGTAGGGGATTGCCTGCATCACAGGGCAGACCCCTGGGCCTTGCGGGTTTATGTCCTATCTTCTAGTTAGTGTGTGTCTTACTACGGCGTTTAAAGTTCTTCCCGCCCCCAGCTCGTGGGATGCAGGCCGCGTAATGCCGTCAGTGTAGGGAGCCACGGGAGGCTTTGTGCAAGGGGGACTCCTGGACCCTGACGTGGCCGAGAGCGGGGACACTGGCGCAGCCTCGAGGCAAGGCTGTGGGTGTGGACGGCTGGCCCTGCCAGCTACAGAGCCCGCTCTGGTCACCCTTTCAAACTGCTGTTCAGGAAAAGCCCGGTGAACCGCGGTCGCCCAGTGCCAGGGGCTGTGTCGATCGGCTGCGTACACATCCCCCGCATGGAACAGCAGGTGCGAGTGGATTCACCCTCTGGCTGGGTTCCCAGGAGTCCAGTCGTGCTCGCAGGTGGCGAGCTAGTTGGGGCAGGTGCTGCTTTCAGGCCTAGACGGGGGCAGCGATTGCTGCAGTCTCTCCAGGGGTGTAATTTGGCTTCTGGTTTTCCATCTTAACGCAAGAAGTTCCAGCAATAAAGGAATCGCTGTAATGGCCCCCAATCCACGCGTCAGAGAAGCCATGGATTTGTCATCCTGCCTATTGCGAAGCGCGTCCATTCCAAGGACAGCGGTCCCGAACTGGGAAGTTCCCAAGGCCTCCCCGCCCCCCAGCAACCTGCATATGTAAATTTCATGATTTGATTTTTTTAAATTAACTTTTTATTTTAGAACCGGCTTAGATTTACAGACAAATCCTGAAGACAGTCCATCCCGATGTTGACGTCTTACAGGGGGGCAGCGCATCATTGCCACTGCCAAACCCATACGGATCCGTCGTCGTTCACCGAAGCCCACACCGTGTCCAGATTCCCCTGTTCTCCCCTCGGGTCTGTTTCCTGTTCCAGGGTCCCCATCGGAACACCGCGTCACAGTTAATCAGGTCTCCTTACACTCGTCTACACTGACAGTTTCTTAGATTTTCCTGTTTGTTTTTTAAGATTTTATTTACTTGACAGAGCTCAAGCGAGCGCAAGCAGGGGGAGCGGCAGAGGGAGAGGGAGTAGCAGGCTCCCTGTTGAGCAGGGAGCCCGATGTGGGGCTCAATCCCAGGACCCTGGGACCATGACCCGAGCTGAAGGCAGACGCTTAATGATTGAGCCACCAGGCGCCCCCGATTTCCCTTGTTTTTGATGACCTTGAGTTTTGAGAAGAGCTGGGCAGGCATTTGTGGGGTGACCCTGGTGGGACTTGTCTGGTGTTTCTCTCAGGATTAGACTCTGACATGTGATTTAGGAGGAAGATCAGAGGGGAGAGCCTTTCTCGTCTCCTCCCAGGTGCCCGGGGTCGGCGTGACGTGTTGCTGGGGTGCTGGCTTGGCCACCCAGCTGAGGGACGCTGCCCCCCTCCGCTTCCTGCACCGTGCCCGTGCCCGAGGGGAGGGGACTGTGCTCCTGCCCGAGGGGGCACCCACGCGGGGCATCGGATTCTTCTGCAGAGACATTTGTCTCTTCTTCCCTCTATGTGGATCGTTTGGGTTAAAATTCAGTACCGTATGTTGTTGCTCAAATTGTTCTAGTTTTGGCCATTGGGAGGTTTTTGAGTTGGTGCCTGTGCGTCCTTGACAGCCCCACCATGTGTGTGTGTCTGTGTGTGTCTGTAGGTCTGCGTGTGTACTTGTGTGTCCGTGTGTGTCTGCATGTCTCTGTGTGTTTGTGGTGTGCACGCATGTGGGTCTGGAGCACCTCCTCACTCTTCGGCTCTGCACGATGTCTTGGTTTGCAGCAGTACCCGAGGATAACAGTGGGCAGGATTCCGGGGGGCGGCGGGGAGGATCCTCGGGGGCCAGTGGGGTGGATTCTCGAGGGGCAGCGGGGTGGATTCTTGAGGGGCAGCGGGGTGGGTTCTCCGGGGCAGCGGGGAGGGTTCTCGAGGGCCGCGGGGAGGATTCTCCAGGGGCAGCGGGGTGGATCCTCCGAGGCAGCGGGGAGGATCCTCGGGGGGCAGCAGGGTGGATTCTCGAGGGGCAGCGGGGAGGATTCTCGAGGGGCAGCGGGGTGGATTCTCGAGGGGCAGCGGGGTGGGTTCTCCGGGGCAGCGGGGTGGATTCTCGAGGGGCAGCGGGGAGGATTCTCGGGGGCCAGCGGGGAGGATCCTTGGGGGCCAGTGGGGTGGATTCTCAAGGGGCAGCGGGGAGGATTCCCCGGGGGGCAGCGGGGAGGATTCTCAGGGGCAGTGGGGAGGATTTCTCGGGGGGCAGCGGGGTGGGTTCTCCAGGGCAGCGGGGAGGATTCTCGAGGGGCCGTGGGGAGGATTCTCGGGGGGCAGCGGGGACGATTCTCGGGGGCAGCGGGGAGGATTTCTCGGGGGGCTGCGGCTCAGACCAGGCCCAGGCCCAGGCCCGCGGTGGATGGTGTGTGCGGGGCCCCTCCTCTCTCCCAGCGCATCCCCCGTGGCCCGGCGTTCTGTCACTGCTGCACATGCGACAGTGGGCTCCTCGCGATCGCATGCCGGGGCCGGGGCGGTGGGGAGGGCTGGCTGACGGCACCCCGTTCCCCACGGGCAGGAAGCTCGGTGTGTGCTGCTTGGAGGCGCGAAGCACTGCGGATGGAGCCTGCGATCCCGCCTGGTGGCCGCGTCCTCAGGGCCCGCTACGCTGCCAATTCTGCCAGCCAGCTGCGCGGGAGCCAGGGACCGCCCCACAGAGGGCAGGAGGAGGTGTGACAGAGGGAAGTGCCGGCTGCAGGGAGCCCCCACCACGTAGGGGACACTAACAGACACAGGGCCAGGGAGCTGCAAGTCCCCACACAGGAGCGTTCCTGCCGGCCCCTGGCTGCGATCCAGACGCCGAGTAGGGGAGAGGTGTGCCGCGGTGGCGAGCCGCGTGCTGGTGCCTGGGAGACGCCCCGGGGCACGGGCCGCAGGTGGGCTGCCTGCTGGAGCACCGCGGGATGGGTCCAACAGGAAACAGGGTCACACTGGGGTTTCTGCGTTAGCCCTGGGCTTCGAGCTGGGCTCGAAGGGGCGGGCAACGCAGGGGGTACGGCCTGGAAGGCCAGGGGAGGCTGCGGGCACTCGGCTGGACCAGTGGAGGGGAGGGGCAGCGAGAGGGACCCCAGTGATGCCCTGGCCCCCACCTTCCCCTCAGCCTTTCTAGCTCCTCCTCCCCAAACCCTCCTCCCCGGACACTTAGCCCCAGAAGTCTGCTTGGGACCCAGCAGAACCTGTTTCATCCTATTTCCCAGCCTTGGAAAGGCAGGACCCCTGGCCTCACCTTCTCAATTCTCTGCACCAGTGATAACCAAGGTGCCAGCGGACAAGGGACGTTCTCTGCCATCTCCTCCCTGGTTGGGGTCACGGTCCCTGCTCCCTTGCTCCAGGAGTCTGCCCCTGTGAGGCCTCTGTGCTCCAGACAGGTTGTAGACCGGCCCAGGCCTAGCCCGGCCAAGCCCCGTTCCGGGACACTCTGCGCCTGGCAGCGCGCACGCCCACACCCTCCGGGGCTGCCCTTGCAGCCTGGCCTTCGGGGAGCAAGACCCGGGGGGCGAGGGGCTGCAGAGGAGGAGCTCACGTCAGCCGGCGGGTCTCCACGTGCCGCTTCCCCGGCTCAGCTGGCTCCACCACGGCATGCCGAAGCCAGAGCCTGGGGGTCATGGAGGCCACAGAGGTCATCATCCTCGTCGTGCAGAGGGGGAAACAGAGGCCCACTGCGAGCCCAGCCGCTCGCGTCTGCAGAAGCCCCTCATCTGGGAACAGAGCAAAGCGCAAAGGAGCCGACCGCTCCTGGAGGCGCAGAATGGGGCCCGGCCCGCGGACTCTGCTACGGAGATGCTCATAAGAGCAGTGCAGGTGACTCCCTCGGAGCTCCGACTCCTGATCCCAGATTCAGAAACCCAGCTACTGTTGCCGTTGTCTCAGTAGCTGATGGCTTTCAGCTTGCCTTCAAATGCTGGTCAGCATTTTGCAAAACCACCCTGTCCCCGGAGCCTAGGATGCTGGGACACAGTGGCCTCACATGGATTTGTGGAGACTGAGCCGTGAGCAGTGATGCAAGTGTCTCCCCAGGTAGGAAGCCCCGCCCCTTGCCATGCAGCTCACGAGGCAAGTCCTGTTCCCTGAGCCCCAGCTCTGTGTCTACATGCTTTTTCCCCCAGGAAGTCAGAAGGCTCCTCAGTGCCCCCAGAGCCCTCTGAGTCTCCCCTCATTATGTCCCAAGTGGGCTATATGGCTGCTGCTCACCTCTTGTTACCTGATGCCATGTGAGCCTCCTAGGGGCTGTGGCTGGGCCAGGTGTGTCACCTGTCCTCAGCTCCTAGCTCAGGCTCCCTCTCCTGCTCTCCCTTCTCTGGGTGTATTTGTAGGAACCAGAGTGGGTCTCAGAAAGTGGCTGAGCTGAGAGCCAGCAGGCCTATCATGAATGAGCCACCCCCAGCCAGCAAGCCCATCATGAATGAGCCACCCCCAGCCAGCAGGGGATATGGCAGACACCAGGGAGGGTCCCCAGTGAAGGGACAGAAAGGCCAAGCCAACTTAGCTGGGAGGACACCTGTGAGGCCAGCCCTCCCCGGGGCCTGGGAGCCAGCTGGAACCAGTTTATGGCCCAGTCATGCTGTGTGAGCCTTTCCAAGTGACATAACCTCTCTGAGCCTTGGTTTTCTACTCTGCAGTGGTGAAGGGTTGTTGTTCTTTTCCTGGTAAATTGGACCAGGCATCAAGACGTGCTCCATGGAAACCACAGGCCCGGAGCTGTCCCGGGACCACCCACACTGGGTGCCCCTCCAGCAGAGCTGAGCTCACAGGGGAGCAAGGTGGAAAGACGTTGGTGGCGTCAAACAATTCATCTCAAGAGCCAATCGGAGGGTCCCACTGGATGCTGAAGAAATGAGTTGTTTCCCATCCCCCAGTGGGGTCCTCAGGGGAAGGGTGGACATCCATCCCAGAATATCAAGAAGCCATGCCTCCTCCATGTATCTGAGCTTAACTCCCAACCCTACGCCTCGGGGTCCATCAGATAAAGACCCCTGATTTCAAAACTGCATAGAACAACTGCTGGTCTGAAGGCTCGGACCCGGGCTGAGATTCGTTCTGGAGAGGTCAGCTGCCAGGTGGGCTGTAAGCAGACAGCCCCTGTGGATTTTCATAAGAAATGGTTGAAAACTGGTTTGGGGCTCTAAAGACTCACTCACTGCGAGGATGCAAGGATGCGCCAGGGGAGGCCAGGGCTGGCTGGGGTCCCCGCCTGTGTTCCTTGAGGGGAGGGCTGTGGGCGGCTGCCTCTGCCACCCCAGGTGTGGAGGGGCCCTGGGGGCTCACCTGGACTCCAGCTGGGTCCCGGTTCCGGACGGGGGCACTGGGCCTGACTTCTACCCAGGACAGGAGTCATAATCCGCTTCTGGGAGGAGGGAGGTCGTGCTGAGTGCTGAGACCCTTGTCCCTGCGGGTGAGGGAGGGGCGCCCATGACCAGTAGCCACGCCGGAGAGAAGTGGCGGGAGCTTGCAGGGGCTGAGCCAGAGGTCTCCGTGAGCGGTTCAGGGCCGTGCGAGTGGGGACCCGGTTAGCCAGCTGGAGGAGGTGAGCTGGGTGGGAGGCGCAGAGGAGACCTCCCCCCACCCCCGCAGGAAGACTCGGGAAGAAGACCTGCCTCACCGAGCCAGGGTTGTGGTGATCAGTGGGCACCGGACGCTGCGCTCTGTAACTGCCACTGCGAAGGCTCGAAGCAGGGAACTCGTGGGGCTGCTGGTGTTTCCCTGCGGAGGAGCCTGTCCCCGTCCCAAAGGCACCGGCCGCGGGCGGGGAGCCCACAGCGCGGCGGAGGGGCTGCCCCACGCGCTTACACGCCCCCACGTGAGCCCCCCTTTGAAACCAGCCGCCCAGTAAAGCGGAGGTGCTGCGCTCTGCGCATGTTTGCGTGGCCGTTAGGCCGCCGGGGCGCACGCCGGGGACCAGCCCCAGGGAGCAGGCCGGGGCGAGGGGGCTGATGTGCCTTCTGCGCCCGCCTCGGCGATGTCGAGGCGGGACGCGTAGTTTTCCACGGGGCGTGCGCCGGGTCCTCGGCTGTCCCCGTGCGCCCCCGGGCGCTCTGCCACCGAGCTCTCCCACTCGGTGCTGGGTCCGCGGCGCGCGAAAGTCCCCGCTCTGGTTCCGGGACCCGCCGTCTCTGGGTTCCCGTCCCGCTCCGGCTGAGCTGTAACTCTGTCTCTTCGCGGGGCCTCGCGCCTTCGGCCGCCACAACCAGGAAGGTCCTTGGCGCCTGTCTTGCCCCCTGGCCTCCTCCGGGATCACCGATTCCCTCCCCTGGTCCTCTCCCCCTCCCCGCCCCCACGCTCCCCCGGCGCGCTCAGTACCTTCCCCAGGTTGCGCGGCCGCCGCCGTCTACCTCCACGACATCACCCCCTAAAGAGACCCCCACCCCCACCCGTTGCGCAGTTGCTCTCCCTGCCCCCGGCCCAGGGAACCGCCAGCCTCTTTTCTGCCTGGCGTCTCACAGGAACGGAATCCTAGGGCAGGTGGACTTCTGCGTCTGGCTTCTTTCACTCAGAGTCCTGTTCTCCTTGGGGCGCCTGGGTGGCCAGTCCGCCTGCCTTCAGCTCGGGTCATGGTCCTGGGGTCCTGGGATCCAGCCCTGCCGCTGGGCTCCCTGCTCAGCGGGGAGTCTGCTCACCGCCCCCCTCCCCCGCGCGCCTGGGCACTGCTCTCTCTCTCAAATAAATAAATAAAATCTTTAAAAAAAAGAAGAATGTTCTCCAGGCTCATCTGCATCGCAGCTGGTGTCAGGACTTCCCTCCTTTTCATGGCGGGAGAATATTCCAGCGTGTGGCTGGACCAGGGCCGCTGGCTCGCTCCCCTGTGGATGCCCAGAGGGGAGGCAGGTTCCTCAAACACGGTGTGTGGTGAGGTCTCTCCTGCTAACACCCTCCAGGGGCTTAGCCCCCAGGGACCCTCCGAGCCCCTCGCCCTTGTCCTTGTGGGCTCCTCACCCCGTGGCCATCTTCCTGTTCCTAACCCACTGTGCTTTGTGTTGCCTCTCTCTAGCACATGTCTCTCAAGGTCCAACTCTCAAGGTTCCTCTGCCTTTCCCCTGACTGGGGGTCCTCATCCTCTCAGTCTCTGTCTGAACGCACTTCCTTGGGATGCCCTCCCCCAGCCCCGGGCCGTGCTGCCTCCCTTCCCCTCGGCGGAGCCCAGCCTCCCAGCCGGTGATCCCTAAGCCTCTGCAGCCTTGAGCCCATGAAGGGCAGCGACCGGTCTGGCTGGCCTCGGCACCCCCAGCACATCCTGTCCGCCTCGAGGGCGGCGCGGTGAACTCGAGAGAGACAGGTAGAAGAGCTTTATCACCGTGGCGCAGTTCCTGCTTGGCTTCGCGTCTAAGCTGGCATCCGGTATCAGCTACTCAGTGTGCATCCAGTTGGCCCATGCACAAATTGGTCTATATCCACACCACAGAATATGACATATTCTCATTTTAGAAAAAATCAATAAATCATTTGTGAGGCTGCCTCCAGCAATTACATGGCTGCATTAACCCCTTGTCTGCCAAGAGGGTGATATTTTCATCACTTCATCTTACCTAGTGCCGGGGTACGTGGTCATGCAGCTCCCGCGGGCAGGAGTTACTGGGTTTCTGGGTGCCCCACAGAAGGGCCCACCAGCCACCGCCCCTCCAAGTGCTTGGTGTGGGCAGAGTGCAGGCTGGGGAGCCTCCAGGGGCTGGGTGGGCCAGGACAAAACTGAAACCCCCAGATCTGTGCTGCCCAGCCAGACCCAGCTGATCTTGCCACTGTCCTGGTGGGCTTCTGGTGGACGGCTGAGGGCGTAGTTGGCCTCAGGCAGCTGGGCTTCTGCACTCTCCACACCTTCCCCAAAACATCCACTTCCTAGTTCCCCCACTGTTCCCAGTCCTTCCCGTCCTGTGGGACTGCACTCCAGCCCCAGCAGGCCTTCCAGAACATTCCCTGCCCCCCTAGATCCTTCTTGACCTGAGCACCCATGTGCTCTGGTGTGCGTGTTGTAGCCCGGGGCATTTGCTCCTGGGTGCGTGCTCTCAGCAGCAGCGAGGACTTGGCTGCCCCCCATCAGCCGGGTGGAGTGTCAGGTGGCCTGTGCCCACTGAGGACAGACGGCCTGACCGAGCTGCTTCCGGTTGGCCGCCCCGGAGGGGCCGAGCTACCAAGGAGCAAACTGTCCCCCAGCTATACGTTTCTGGCTTTGAAACACTGTAGATGTTTTGGCAACACGTCTCACTTCTTAATTACGTCTCTCTCAGCCTGATATTTCAATCAGTTTGCGTTCCCTGAGTATATGCCAGCTTCCAGAATGTCTCCATCTCCAGAGGGCGTCTGCTCCAACCCTCGTCACCACGGGCCTGGAAGATGTGGAAGCCGCCCCAGCAGGGCTCCCTGTCCCTGTCCTCTGTCCCTGAGGACCCTGATTGTCGGGGAGGTCCCTGGTCCTCCACCTGGCGTTCCCGGCTCAGCCTGCCTAACAGCCCCACTGTGCCACCCTCCCCCCCATTCCTCCACGGTGCTGTCCTTGGGAGCACCCAACACCAGGCCCCATCCAGGCCCTGGGCTTGGACTGCTCTTCATCTTTCTTCCCTGACATCCTCAGCTCCCCTGAGAGCCCCTGAAAGCCCTCCGTGGCCTGAGCTAACCCACCGCTCTTCTGGGCATCTCCTGCCTGCAGGCCTCCTGCTGCTGGGTCTTTCTCTGCCCCCGGCTGGGGTAGTGGGTGATTGATCCTGAAACCCACAGCCCTCCAGGGAGGCTGTTGGGTTGGGTCATCTTGGATCTTGCACTGAGTGGACTGTGCCGTGCTCTGGGCGATTGATGAGGGCCCGAGAGCAACCTGTCCCCCTCGAGAGCCCTCCTTGGAAGCAGACTCTCCCTTCCAGGGACCCAAGTTAGAAGTGACTCTGCTCATTTAAATGGAAGTGTATGTTAAGTGCAAATACCAGCCTCAGGACCATGGGAATAAATGGGGCCCATCCTGTAACCACCCTAATTGATATGTATATGTTCTTACATGCACATTTGCATAAAAATGCCTGGAAAGATTGGAAGGTGTTCAGCAACCCCAAGCAGGGATCCTTCCGGGGAGGGCACAGGGCTGGGAGATTCTCACACTGAAATAGTGAGCCTGCTTACTGCGGTGTTGGTATAATTTTAAAATAAATATTGTTAAAACAAAAATTCCCTTAATTTCACAGCAGCGCCTTGAACAGTAGGAAGTCCTCAGCGGTGTTCCTGTTTCCCTCTGCTCTCCGTGACTTGCCCACCAGAGTGGGATCCACGTGGGAGGACAGCGCCAGCCCAGTGGCACCGTGTGCCGGGCCAGGGGCTGTGCAGTGGGGTGTCGGGAGCACCACGGGATGGCACACACCGGGCAGAGCGAGTTGGAGCCGAGGCACGGGGCCGTGAATGTGCAGAGTGGCGGGGTCTGGCGGCCTCGGCGGGTGGGCACCCGGGACCGGCAGCAGAGCTGAAGTCTTGGCCGGGCGCGGGGCTGGAGGTGCCAAGCGCCAGCGCAGAGCCAAGAGCCGGCTGGCAAGCCCCACGGGACATATTGCGCACCAAACACGCGGACAGCGGCCTTCTCGGGTGGGCCTGTGCTTGCCCGCGGGCAAGCGGTGGTGGAATGTGCGGAGCCCCTGCCTCCCAGGGGCCGGCTGTGGGGCAGCCTCGGGAAACCCCGAGAGGTCCTCCTCGGGGTGGGGCCAGACCACACTTTGTGGGGACCCTCTGCCTCCTCTCCGCCCCCCACCATTTGTCCAGGACTATTCAAAAGAATCGGCTCCTACCCCTACATTTGAGCCCCTGAATCAAATCGCCTTTGCAATTTGTCGGATTATGCAAGGGAGCCCGCAGAAAGGAAGGGAAGTCATCTGATTCTATTATGTGGAAATTAGCTCGAAACAGGCTGCTCGCCTGTTTCAGCAATTTCTCTCCATTTGTTTCGGGAGAAAATTGGCTGTGCATCCTCATCTGGCCGGGGCTGGCTGCCTACCAGGCTGAGAGGGGCGGGGGCTTGCATCTGGCAGCGGATGGGGATGCACATGCCCTGGACACACCATGACTCTCGGAAGGCCGGGAGCCAGGTTCCTTGCAGCAGGGCCCAGCCGAGTCCCAGACGCAGGGAGGGCTCAAAGGGTGGAGGGCAGATGCAGCGCCCTTGCCTGAGCAGGACATCGTGGGACCAAGAGTGCTGGGGGTGAGCGGTGACATCGGCTAGAGGCTTGGAGAGGCTGTGAATTTGGAAAAGGTCAGAAGTCAGGGCAAGACCTGGCTGTCCAGCCCCTTCCCAAAGGGCCCAGCCAGCCCGGCAGGGCTGCAGGGAGCATGGGGCGTCTGGGGGAGGCGGGGAAGGCGTGGTTTGCTGTAGAGGCCACCGCCCTTCACCAAGCCCTCCAGGGGCCAGACGCAGGGCTAGGTGCTCTGTGTGCTGCCCTGAGCTCCTGGCACCAGCTCTGGGAGGGGAGCTGTGGTCCCCGGTTACAGACGGGACCCGCGGCTCAGCGGGGATGGAGCGGAGGCCACATGCCACTGACTAAATTCACACTTGGGTCCCGATGACCCCCAAGCCCATCAGTCAAGTGTACCGGACAAAGACACGAAGTGGGGCTGGGCTGTGGGGGGCACCGTTGGCCAGAGGGGCATCTCAAGGCCGGGATGCCCAGGCGGGGGTGGAGCGTGGCTACTGGACTTGGCCCCGCCGGAGGGGATAGGCAGCCCTTCCGTGCTGTTGTCACATTGTTTTTTGGGGTGGCCTTGTTTGTTCTGAAGTAAAATACATCAACATGCAATGCAGAGATCTAAGAGTACAATGTGACCCACGGGACCGACACCCCCGTTAGGCTACAGGGCACCCCCATTTCCCAGGGAGTGGCGCTCCCCCACCCCCCACAGTCAGCCATTGCTCTGATTTCTTTTTTTTCTTTAAGATTTTATTTATTTATTTGACAGAGAGACACAGCGAGAGAGCGAACACAAGCAGGGGGAGTGGGAGAGGGAGAAGCAGGTTTCCTGTTGAGCAGGGAGCCCGATGTGGAGCTCGACCCCAGGACCCTGGAATCATGACCCGAGCCGAAGGCAGACGCTTAATGACTGAGCCACCCAGGCGCCCTTTCTTTTCTTTTCTTTTCTTTTTTCTTAAAGATTTTATTTATTTATTTGAGAGAGATTGAATGAGAGGGAGAGGGAGAGAGAATCTGAAGCTGACTCCGCAGTGAGCACAGACCTTGACGTGGGGCTCGATCCCACAACCACGAGAACAGGACCTGAGCCGAAACCAAGAGGCGGGCGCTTAACCAACCGAGCCCCCCAGGTTGGGTTTTGCCTGTTCTAAAACTTCCAATAAATGGAATCATACAGCCTGTGTCTGTCTGTTTCTGGCTTCTTTCACTCAATGTAATGTTTTCGAGTTTGACTCACGGAGTTTATTCGTTTTCATTTGTTGACTAGTGTTCCACTTAATGCCCGTATTTATGCTTTTCCAGTCGATGCACATTTGGGTAGCTTCCAGTTTTGACTATTATGAATGAAGCTGTTGTAAGCATTCTTGTGCAAGTGTTTTCGGGGACCTACGTTTTACTTCCTTTTGGGTAAATACCCAGGAGTTGAGCTGCCATGGCGTTTTCCGGATGTCCGGAGCACTGCTCGCCCTCGTGAACTGTGTGGGAGGCTCCCATCCCCACCCCCACCCAAGCACTTGGCTCTGTCAACCTAGTGGGCAAAAGTGCTGTCTCCTTGAGGTTTTTGCATTTCCCTGATGACTAATGATGTTGAGCATCTTTTCACACGCTTATTGGCCATTCGTACAGCTTCTTTTGTGAAGCATCTGTTCAAGTCTTTTGCAGTTCTAATTAGGTTGTCTTTTTATTGTTGCTTCGTAAGAATTCTTTATGTATTCGGGATATAAGATGGTTGTGGGTATATAGACACACATATATATGGATATATTTTTTTTTCTTTCCAGCGTGTGGATTGCCCTTTTGTTTTCTTAGCGATGTCTTGAAGATGTGAAGTTTTACATTTTGATTAAATTCCATTTGTCATTTTTTCCCTGGCCTGTCCCTTTTGTGCGCTCTCCAAGGAAAATCTGCCTGCCCCGAGGTTGCCCAGGTTTGCTCCCTTGTGTCCTTCTGGGTGTTCCCTAGTCCGTCTTTCATATTTACATCTATGATCCATCTTGAACTAATTTTTGTATATGGTGTGAGGAAGGGGTTGGTGTTTATTTTTCACACATTTAATCCAGAAGAAACTCTCCTTTCCTTAGGAGACCTTTCCTTCTGGGATTGCCTTGGAGCCTTTGTCAAAAATCCGTGGGCCTCGTATTTGTGGGTCTGGTCATGGAGTCTCTCTTGCTCACGATCTGGGTCCACCCATCCGCCATGCTCTCTTCGCCTCGATGTCCGTGGCTTTGCAGGACATCCTGGGTCAGGTGGTGCGAATCCAACTCTGCCCATCTTTTCCAAGATGGCTTTTCCTTTTCCAGGTTCTTGGCACTTCCAGATTGATTTTAGAACCCACCAACAGTTTCCACAAAGAGGCCCGCTGGGGTTCTGATGGGATCGTGCTGAGGGGTCTGTGGCTCCCTTTGAGATGACAGGGGTCTTAGCCACACCAGCCCTCCACACCCCTCCACACATGTCCTCTTCTTCCCTTTCTCCCCACAGCGTGTCTGGGATGGAGCTGGACCTGGTCTCTGTTTTGCTCTCAGGGTTTGGTTCCATGTTGACAAAGACCCTCACTCGGAAAGTTGAGCCAGACCAGTGCTCATCTGTTGCTATGGTTACGAGGAGGGAAATAATTTCCTGTGAGGTATCTTCTGATCGCTTCTGTCGGATGCAAGAAGAGATTAGGAGACCGTGATGATGCTCCACCTGTCTGCCAGGGATGGCGTGGCTCTCATTTTGACCTCATGTGTGGGGCTATAGTTTGCCTGCTCAGCTGGGGAGATAGAACGGAGCTCATTAACAACCATCAGAGGGTCACTTTGCTGGTTTTACTGCAGTCGTAAAATTGCCTTTACCCTATTCTCTGCGAAATGCTGGATTACATCACAAGAGATCGGGAAGCATGGGGGTGCCGAGTGTGGAGAGCGAAGCTAGCACCAAACCCAGTGGCTTCCTGCATGGAGCCGGCTCACGCACAGCCTAGAGCCCGCCACCTGGGGACACGCTCTCTGGGGCGACTCCCACCCGCCTGCGGACCCGGCCAGAGCTGTAGGGAGAAGGGCTGGAGAAGGAAGGGTGAGGTCAGCACAACATCCAGGGCCTCTGGTCTGGGAGCCATGTGACAAGCGGATTTTCTCAGCTGTTGGCGGTTCACTGGTCACAGAATCATTTTGGTCCCAGCCCCTAACACCACCTGGGCCCTGGAGAGAAGAATGTCCTGCCTTGTTCTCAGGTAGGCACAGACCCACGAGCAGACAAGGCCTGGGCGGTGTCCGCAGAGCTGAGGTCAGCTGGAGGAGCCCACCTGCCACCGACCTGGCGGGCATCTGCACCTTCCTCTTCTTGACCCGAGGACCCAAGGGGACTCCAGACCCTGCCATCCCCGTATTCTTCCAGCATGGTTAGGACCTCCTTCTTCCTGATGGGGCATGAGGCTTGGGGTCCAAGCACTGGAGAGAGGAGTGCCCTCATGAGAGGGGACGTGGTATGGTGGGACAGCAGAGTCTGCCTTGGGTGTGTGGACTGAGGGCCCCCAGCCATGTGAGGAGACATCAAGCAAGCATCTGGGGACGCTTCTCCTGCTTTTGGATGAGGTATCAAGGTCCCACCATTGACAACAATGACCTAACACAGCCAAGGTGACCTTGACCAGCCAACTGTGGTGGTACCGTATTTGAGAGGGTAGCTCTGAACCTGGGGCTGGAGAAAGGGGCAGGAGGAGATGGGTCTGGATTTGGGATGGCTGCCTCACTGGGAGCTTTAGGAAGGAGGAGACACCCCCAAGAGCAAAAAGAGACTGTAGACTGTGGGAGGGGGGAGGGTCTGGGCTGATACAAGGATTTGGGGGGGGTCAGCATTCAGATCGCAGGTAACACCACGAGACTGGGCTAGGTCACTGGGATGGGACAGCAGGGAGGAACAGGAGGTAGAGGGCCAGCCCTGGGGTGGGACAGACAGCAGGACAGTGAGGAGGCTGAGACCAGGGAACCAAGGGGAGGGTGCAGGAGGGGGACCCAGACCCCTCAAAACCCTGCTGTTGGGTCGAGGGATGAGAACAGAGAACTGACTGTGGGCTGAGTGCCTTTGACAGGAGATGCTGTCCAGGGAAGAAGGGGGGGGGGGGGGGACCAGGGGATGGGCTGTGGGGGTGGAGAGATGGCCAGTCCAGTGGGTTTCTGTTGAGAAACTCATGTCCTGCATCCTTGTGTTCTTGGGTTTTAGATCGCCCTCCATGGAGGCCTAACTCTGCAGGTGGAACTGAAGGTGGGTGGCTTGCAGCCCTCAGGCCCCTGTCTGTCAGGTGGGGCTCTCCTGCCCTGTGTTAGGCTGGAGTGATCTCTGGGGGGACCGAAGCCTCATCTGAGAGCAAGAGGGGGCCCAGCCTCAGAGCACCCACGGCCCTCCCTGGCCGCCTGGCCAACCGTGCTGAGTGGCTGGGGCCGTGTGCAGGGGTCCTGGCCGCTCAGCAGCGCGCCTCCTTCCCTTTGTCAGCGGCGGAGGTCCCACGTGCCTGGGCCCGTCATTGCATTTTGATAAAGAAATTGTCTGGAGAAATTACAGCAAACGCAGCTCATTCGCCACACAGAAATGCTTCCTTTTCTCTCTCTTCTTTTCATCGGCGAGTAGGCAGTGAGCACTGCCCGTGTTCGTGCAGCCCGGCTCTGGGGGGATCTGAGATGGATTTGCTGTTCTGAGGAGGGGGCACGTGGCCCAGGGACATACAGGCTCCGTGGCTCCTGAGCTGGGCAGCTGCCCCGCCCACCCAATCTGTCCCCGACAGAGCTGCAGGGAAGGACGCGCCGTGGGGACGCGGGGCAGGCACACGGGAGGGCGGGGATGCAGGCCCGGCGGCCCAGTGACCTACCACACCACCTGCACCCCCAGGCTTGCCCGTCTCAGGGCGCTTCCCCACCTGTTTATGTAGAACTTCACAGCAGCCCTGGGGGCTGGCATGAATATTGTTCTGTCCCCATTTTTTAGGTGAGGAAACAGACTCTGAGTGGCCGCCCCGAGCGTGGCTGCCCTGGTACCTGTCTGTGGTGGGTCCCCCAGGTGTCTAGCTGCCTCTCTCCATAAACAGAAGAAAAACCAGTTGACAGAGGCCGACCCAGAAATGACAGAGTGGGTGGACAAGGGTGTTACAACCGCAGTTACAGATCCGTTCCGTAGGCGAAAGGACTTAAAGGAAAACATGAACAGAGTGAGGAAAGAAATAAGGCACAAACATCCCAAACGTAAATAACAAGAGATAGAAAATACAGTATCCGGAGTGAGCATTTCACTGGATGGGACTGGACCCTGCAGAGAAACCAGTGGGCTCACATTAGTGTTTAGAGCCGGAGGTGGCCAGGTGGGGCCTGCTGACCTGCTTCTGTGAAGGAACTTGCTGGGTCGGCACCACCCCCGGGTGCTGCCTGCTGCCTATGACTGCTTTCACACGGCAGCTTCGGAGCTGAGTGCCTGCAACCGGGATGGCCCGGCCCACGAGGGCTGACTGGCTGGCCCTTTACAGGAAATGCTTACGGACTCTCAAATATTTGTGTTTTCAAGTACTGGTCTTGGGATCGCTTCACATTATAAGTTGTAGAGAAAACACTGTTTCTCAAAGATAATGCACATACTAATTTTTTTTTTTTTAAGATTTTATTTATTTGCAAGAGAGAGAATGAGAGACAGAGAGCATGAGAGGGAGGAGGGTCAGAGGGAGAAGCAGGCTCCCCACTGAGCAGGGAGCCCGATGCGGGACTCGATCCCGGGACTCCAGGACCATGATCTGAGCCGAAGGCAGTCGCTTAACCAACTGAGCCACCCAGGCGCCCTGCACATACTAATTTTAAGCCAGGATAATGCACATACTAATTTTGGATCAGAATGATTCAGAATCAGCAGGACACGAGTTCTCAGAGATGGGAACCGTAACCTCGGGGTGCCCTTTGGGTCGGTGGAAGGGACGTGGGCAGGAGCAGGTGGCCGGAACCCTGTGTTGCCCGGGGCACTGGGGTCTTTGTCCTGCTGGCTCCTAGGGGCTCTCTGTCTTCCCCCCAGACTGTGAGCCCCGCTGCGGGGGATCGTCTGCCTCGTTCTCCACCCCACGGCCGCACGAGGCCCTTGCGTGGATGCGGGAGCGCGGCCGGAGACGCAGGGATCCGCCGTGAGTCGAGTCAAACTCAGCCTCTCTTCTCGACAGCAGCGAGTCCCTCCTCCTCCTCCCCGTACCTCTCTTTTTCAGTTTTTAGCTGACATCTATAATTTGGAAAGCCATAAAAATGAATACAGATGAAATATTAGAGGACGGCAGTATGAGAAAAGCGTGAACAAAGAGGCTCTCACCGCTTCAAATAGGTCTTAAAACTGCTTTCATCGGCACGCTCGCCTCAGCCCAGTGAAATTGATTCATTGACCAAACTGGCCATTTAAAATTCAAAAGCCTGTGTTCTCTGAGCGCGGCTCCCTCCTCTCCAGATTTATGGGGCCGCAGGGAGGTACCCGGGGTGTCTCTGGTTTCTTTTTTAAGGATGATCTACAGTGAGGCAACAGGCCCCCTCTTCCTGGAGAGCCCGCACGCGCCCACCGGGCCTGAAGCGGGGTGATGACGTGACTGCATCACTCCACCCAGCTTGGCGGGCGCTGGCCCGGGGCCCCGTCTGCAGGGCCGGCCTGCCCCCCACGCTCCCATCCTGGGCTAAGGCTCCCAGAGGGACGAGGACTGGAGGTGTGCACAGGACAGTTTTCCTAGTGCAAAGTGAGCTGGCCGTTATTCAGTGAGACTCCACGGCTCTGCCTCGTGGGATGACGTAGCTCCTTGAACTTGCTCCCCCGAGCCCTTACACACGTTGTCCCTCTGCCGGCCATCTTCCTCCACTCCTCTCCCAACCCCAGGCTGAGTAGGGGCGTCTGTCAGTTGTCACATCCTTGACCCAGCACATCCTGCCTGTGGTTTGCCTGACCCCGGACCAGATCTGGTCACTTGTGAGCCCCACGTCCAGCACGGCCTGGCACACAGCAGGCTCGGGGACCTGAGTTCCATCCTCACTGTCCACTGAGCGTTCCTGGGTCCCCAGGAACCTTGGGTCAGGTAAGGGGTTTACTTGGGGTGGGCAGGAAGCAAGACGAGGCAGGCAGCTTGTAGCAGGCTTGTGGGAGGGGAGTGGAAGCCCCCAGGGTCAGCTGGGAGCCTCAGAGTTACCAAGGGGCCAGGAAGCTGGGACAGTCACCCGGCGATCCAGGAGGCCCTGGTTGAGGCCAGCTCCTGCCGGCGTTAGCTTTCATGGCAGGGACAGTAGAAGGCTCTGGGGCATTTGGCAAAGAAACGTGGGTGCTGACAGTGGGAAGTACAGGCGTGCGCTGAGGGGATGCCGGCGGGCCTTGCCAGCCCCAGCCCTCGCCTCTGGAGCCCACGCCGCCCATGCGGCAACAGGTCGGCCCAGGCCCAGGAAGACCCCTGGCCGAGGCCCCAGCCCCCGGGAGCCTGGACTGCTCCGCCCCACCCACACTGAGGGTAGGTTGGGACCCCACGCAAAGCCTCAAGTCTCTATTTTAATTACTCTATCCTGTTTTGTAACTTTAATTATATAATAAGTGGCACACTAAAAAACCATCGTTAAATTTTAAGCCTTCGTGATAACACCATTTTATTACATTCTGATGACTTTATAACTGTGATACTTTATTATTCGTTCCATATTACTTTATGATGGCACCGTGAGATTTTTAATATCTAATTATGGTACTGGGTGATCATTAAACAAGTCTAATACATAAGTGTGTGGCACCCCGGGTCCCCGGGAGTGCCCGTGTTCAGAGAGGTAGGAGACCTGCTTCATCTTTGGATTGTGCCGGGCCCGTCGGCCGCAGGGAGGTGGTCGGCTGTGTGAACCTACAGGAACACGTGAGCGGGGGGGCTTCATTACTCAGCCACACAGACCACATCCGGAAGGTCGTGGCGAGCTGGATGAGCACAGGTCCTGGGGCTTCTGGGTCCCTCCTAGAGGGACCGCTCCCTGTAGCGTTGACAGGCCTATAGGCCTCCTCCAGAAAGACCACCAGGCCCTGCTAGAAGCCTTCCCTGGGCCTTGTGTCTGTGCTCTAGGACATCCCATGAAGTGCCAAGGAGGGTCTCTCCTCCTGGATCGGAGAACCCCGGCAGGACCCTAGGGACGTCTGGTCTACTTGCCTCCTTTTCCGGTCACACTGGGGAGGGGGTAGTGCGGCGAGGCCGCCTGAGTCTTCAGGGGCAGCCCCAGAAGGAGGGCCCAGGCCCGCACTTACAGCCCCAGAGGGCTGAGCACCTGCAGGACTTCCCCGAAGATGGCCGGGGGTCAGCGCAGGGACACTTGGAGGGGCCAATGCCGGGCAGGAGAGGAGGAAGAAGGGGCAGTCAGGGGGTCCTCACTCTCTCGGAGCCTCACCTGGCTCCCCCTTCACCAGACAGAGGCTCCTGTGGTGGTTGGTGGTGGGGAACCCAGGGAGGACTCCTTGAATGGGGGCCATCCACCCTGGTCGGTGTGCCCCTCTCCGTCTGAGAGCTCCTTGGAGGCAGAGGGAAGGCCCTGGACCCTACAGAGAAGGAATTCTGAATACACTCGTGGCCAGGGGCCGCTCCCTTTTGTCCGTGAGGCTCCGCCCACAGCCACCTCCACCACCTGCTCCACCTCCTGTCCTGGCCCCTCTCCTGCCACATCTGTGTCCAGTCCCTGGGGTGCCCCCTGCTCCAGGCCACCCCCTTGGGGCAGTCTCTTAGATGCCCACTGGGGGTGAGCATACGCTCGAGAGCGCCCTGGTCCCCTCCCAGTCCCTAGACTTCCGTCTGGTGCCGTCTCCTCTGATTCCCTGTCGGGTGTGGGGCTGCGGGAAGTCGGGGCCGTGGGAGCCCTGGTGGGAACCCGCTCCCAGGAGTTGCAGCTCCACCCCTGGGATGCCCGCGGGATGCCTGCTGCTACGCCTGGCACACACCATGGCCTTACGTGGTCGGGAATCTAGTCCTCCTGCCTTCCCATGGCAGATAGGGCAGAGGCTAGTGGGCACCTGTCCGGGCCTGCGGCGCCTGCAGGTGAGCCTAGGAGAGGAGCGACCTTCAGCGACAGCAGGAAACGTCTCCTCTCCACGTATCTCAGGGAGCCGAGATAGGGCCATCTGGCTGCGTGCAGGCAGGCCTCCCAGGGCTCTCGGGGAGCGAGCTCTCCCTGCGGGGGCTTGCTCTGTCTAACCCCGAGAATCAGTGGCTTCGTTCAGGCCATTGCAGGATTTGACCAGCCCGGAAATTATGCTGCTCTCCCGGCCCCGCAGAGGAAACTCCAGTGGGAGCAGTCAGGCCCTGGTCCTGTCGGCTGCAGCCAGGTGGGGAGCCTTGAGCCTCAGCCCCCCTGGGCTTGCGATTCAGACAAGGTGAGATGCCCACAGGCATCCTGCCCATTTGCCTAAAAGTGAGCGAATAAAATTGAAAAAAATCAAGGACCTTGGCACAAAGTGCCCAGGGTGATCCTGGCTCCATACTTCAGGGCTTTCTTTTTTCCATCTGGTGGCCCCCACCTCGGCCCCGCCCCCGTGCCTGGAAAGGGTGCTGTCTCTGTGACACTTTTTTTAAAAAAAGATTTTATTTATTTATTTGATTGGGAAAGAGAGAGAGCACGAGCAGGAGGAGGGGCAGAGGGAGAAGCAGACTCTCCGCTGAGCAGGGAGCCCGACGCGGGACTTGATCCCAGGATCTTGGGATCATTCCCTGAGCCGAAGGCAGACGCATAACCGACTGAGCTGCCCAGGCGCCCCTCCGTGACACTTTAATAAAGAGAAGATGCACAGGCAGGGCAGTGATGGCCCTGGGTTGGTCCAGGGTCCCCATGCCTGTCCCTGTCTGTGTCCTCCAGTGCCACCTGCCCATACGTCTCCTAGGAAAGGAGGGATGGGACCCAGGCCCGTTGCGGGCCCCAGGGGAGTGGCCGCAGCCTCTGTGGCCCCCCCGAAGTGTCAGGCAGAGGGTAAGGCAGCTTTCAGAGAACACTTCCAAGCCTTGTCCATAAAATGGGGTTCTACTATTTCGTGCTGCCTAGAAGTTTCTTTTTAAGTGCAGAGTTACTCGTTTTGGGTGTGTTTACAGAGTCGGGCAAACTGTATAAACAAACTATAAGCACACTCTAACTGGAGAACATTTTTGTGACCCCCGAAGGAAACCCCTTGTCTTTTAGCTCTCACCCCGCCTTACGCCCTGGTCCTTGGCAGCCACTCATCCACGTTCTGTCTCTACAGATTTGCCTGCCCACACGTCTCCTAGGAAAGGAGTTACTTACGATGTGGCCCTTGGTGACCGGCTTCTTCCACGTAGTGTGACGCCTTTAATCCGTGTTCTCATCTGCGTCCGCCCTGCAGACCTGTATTGGGAAACACACTCCAGGGTAAGGAGACGTCCCTTTCTGTTCGCCCGTTCCCGCGGATGGTTGCTTCCCTCCCGGGGCTGTTCTGGATCGAGCTGCCGTGCCAGCCCGGCTTCAGGTCCCCTGGGTCTCTGCCCACGGCTACCAGCCCTGGGGCCCCTGGAGACCCTGTAACCTCTCGACCGGACAGCCCCCAGCGACGCGCGACGTGTGACATGCGAGGGACCCAGCCTCTCCGTATCCCCGCCGATACTGCCTGTTTTCTGGTTTTGTTCGTTTTGATAACAGTCCTCCCAGTGGGCGCCAAGCGGTGCCCAGCGTGCTTTCTGTTTGCATTTCCCTGATGACTCCGTGGGCGAGCATCTTTCCACAGCCCTGCTGGCCATTTGCTCAGCTTCCCCGGAGAAATACCTGTTGGAACCCTTTGCCAGTTGGGTGGTTTGTCTTTCCATTGTTGGTTGTAGTTGCTGAGTTTGGGAGACGGCATGAGAGGGCCGTGTGCCCCTCGGGGCCTCCTCCGCACCTGCCCCCAGGGCGTCGGGGCCCCGCTTCCAGGAAGCACTCCTCTCCTCTCCGGGCCACTCTGCAGGAAAGGTAGGGCCGGGTCCCACGTGGGGTGGCTGCTGGCCGGGCGTGCGTGTCCACCATCGGTGGGGACATGTTGGCCACCGCCCGTAGCTCCCTGTTTGTGGGAGAGCCCGCTCCGACCCCAGGCTCTCTGTGCAGTGACATGAGTTCAGCCTGAAAAGTAGCTCAGGACAGAGCAGTCAGAGGGTGGCCGTCGAGGGCTGACTAACGCTGAAATTGCTTATGGATGCTCCTGTGCTCGTGGGGGTGGGCATGGGGCACACCTCCTGTGGGTTGAGGATGTGGGTGGGGGGACCAAGCAGCCTGGGGACCTCTGGCTGCAAGAGCCACCCCCCCCCCGAGAGTGGGCATTTCCCAGCAAACAGGGCTGTGGGACGATGAGCAAAGCCTCCCATGTGGCCTCCTGAGCAGGGGACGGGATGCCGGTCAGAGGCCTTGAAGGCGGAGGAGATGCCAACACCCCATCTCACCCAGGGCCAGAGTCTGGTGCTGGGGGCCGAGACCTTGGGCCCCGCTGTGGATACAGGCTCCTGGGAGGTAAGGCCCGGGACCTGTCTGCTGAGCTCAGGCGTCTGGCCCTCTTCCTGAGGACAGGGGGGCAGGTCAGCGCTATGTTTCAGGAAGGCCCTCCTGGCAACCCCGCCTCTCCCCTGCGCAGGGGATCCAGGGTGGGGGCAGGGCAGAAGACCATTCCCAGGCCTGAAGGGTCAGAGGGACGAGCATCCCCAAGATCTGCTTCTTTCTCTGGGGCTGTCCTTGTCCCCTTTCTCTTCCCACCTCTTGCCTCTCTTCCCACCGTGGTCGGCAGGATTCTCAGGAGCACCCCAAAGCCCTGCCCCTGGTGTGCATGCCCCTGGGGGGACCTGGGGGAGGCAAGATCTCACTGTCATGAATGGGTTGTTGAGTCCAAGGGGACTGCCCCTGGTGTGCATGCCCCTGGGGGGACCTGGGGGAGGCGAGATCTCACTGTCATGAATGGGTTGTTGAGTCCAAGGGGACTGCCCCTGGTGTGCATGCCCCTGGGGGGACCTGGGGAGGCGAGATCTCACTGTCATGAATGGGTTGTTGAGTCCAAGGGGAGATTGTCCTGGGGGGCCTGGCCTACTCAGGGGGCCTTTATAGAAGGTGAGGAATCACCTTCTGAGCCGCTGGACAGAAGCAAACAGGCCTGTTGTGAGCTGCCCACAGAAGCCATGTGGCAAATCTGTGGCACCTCTGGGAGCCAAGAGTGGTCCTCAGCCCAGCCCACAGCCCACAAGAAAGCAGAGAGCAGACTCTCTTGACAGAACCGCCGCCTGAGCTCCAGGCAGGAATGTGGCCTGCCGGATAGATGTTTGCAGGCTTCGGGGCTGAGCAGAGGACCAGCTGACCCACACCCAGTTCCCAACGTGGAAAGTGTGCGATAACATGCTGCGTTGTTTAAGCTGCCGGGCTTGGAGTGAGTCACTGGGCAGCACAGGTAACTGGGACGCCCATCACCGGGTAAGGAGAGCGGGCAGCTGGGGACCACCGGGTAAGGAGAGCCAGCAGCTGGGGCGAGGGGTGCTCACAAAGGCCTGGACTGACGGAACCGCGGACAGGGCATGGAGGGCAGCAGGGGTAGGCTGCTCTGGGACCAAGGTGCCCTGTCCCCCTGCTTGGAAGGGGAGCCTGGCTGGGGGAGGCATGGGCAGTGAGAGCCGGCATGGCTGGTAGGCGGCTCTGCCACAGAGGACCCCCCGAGGCATGACTGAACAACTGTGTAGACTTACACAGAGGTCTGCAGCTGCACCCTTGCGGTGATGTCCCCTGGCTTCAGGGGAGCCCTCAGGGCAGGACTCAGGGGGCACTGTGGTCAGGCCTTGTCTAGGCAGCCCGCAAAGGGATGTGCAGGACCTCTGCACACTCTGGTGGGGCCACTCCCTACAATCTGCGCTGGTTTTTGAGATCTCTTTATGTGAGTTAAATAGTTTCCTCTTAGTATTATTTTACTCAGGGCTTTTTTGGTCAGACTGACTGACAAGTTTCATCAAACACTGTTTCCTCATCTATTGGTGGGATTATATGATTGATTGATATACTAAATTTGATTGAAATCCTGGATTTCCTGGTATTGAACCATCCCTGCATTCCTGGAACAAAATATACTTGGTCATAGTTGCCATTTAAAAATGTTTTTCTAGATTCTATTTGCTAATATTTTATTTAGAATTTGTTTGTAAGTATATTTGTAAGTGATTCAGTCTATAGTTAATGTTTTCTGCTCTCTTTTAATTAAATAATTAAGGTTCACTGCCCTTATGAATTGAACTAACAAGTTTTCCATCCTCTCCCATGTCCAGTGTGTTCAAAATAACATTGTAATTATCTGTACTCTTATGATGGACAAAGTTGCTCTGACCTCTCTAGTCCTAGTGCTTTTTAACAAACATGTTTACTAAGATATAATTTCGTACCATGTAAACCACCCATTTAATGTGTGCAAGTGAATGCGTTCAGAGCATTCACAAGGCTGTGCAGCCATCCCACATTCTAATTTCAGAGATTTCCGTCCCCCATGAAAGAAACTGCATTCCTGTAGGAGCCCTTCCTCTTCTTCCCCGCCCGCCCCTAACCCCAGGCAACCACTCACCTGCTCCCTGTCTGTGGATTTGCCTAGTTTGCACATTTCATTATAAATGCAGTCCCACAACATGTGATTGTTTTTACTGGCTTCTTTCACTTAGAATAATGTTTTCAAGTTTCATCCTCGTACACATCCTTCTAGCATTAATGGGTACTTCATTCCTTTTTTTAAAAAAATAGATTTTATTTATTTATTTGAGAGGGTGCATGAGTGCACACGAGCAGGTGGAGGGGCAGAGGGAGAAGCAGACTCCCCACTGAGCACAGAGCCTGATGTCATGACCTGAGCCAAAATCAGGAGTCAGACTCTTAAATGACTGAGCTACCCAGGGGCTCCCCTTGTGACTTTCAATATACACAATGCTGTCATCTTCAAATAAAGGTAGCTTTGCTTCTTCTTTTCTAATCTGAATGCCTTTTATTTCATTTTCTTGCCCAGTTGCCCTGCCTAGAACCTCCAGTACAATGTTGAAGAGAAGTGTCAACAGTAGAGGACAACAGTCCTTGTCTTGTTCCTGATTTTAGGGGGAAAGATTTTCAGTCGTCCACCATTGGTTATGAAGTGAGCTCTGAGTTTTTGTAGATGCTTTGTATCAGGTTGAGAAAATTCCTTTATTCCTAGTTTCTTGAGTGTTTTTATCACAAAAAAGTGTTGGATTTTGTTAAATACTTTTTCTGTATCCTTTGAGATGATTGTGTGGTTTTTGCCCTTGCTTCTGTTACTATTAATTGATTTTTGTATGGCAAATCAACCTTGTGTTCCTGGGATAAATCCCACTTGGTCATGGTATACAATCCATGTTATATGTTATATGTTGTTATATGTTGTTGTATGTTGTTGGATTCAGTTTGTTATTATTTTATTGAGGATTTTCTTCTCTGTACTGACAAGAGAAATCACCAGAGATATTGGTCTATATTTTATTTTCTTGTGATGTCTTTATGAGGTTTTTGTATAAAGTCTGTACTAGCCTCATAAAATGAATCGGGAAGTGTTCTCTCCTTTTCCATTTCTTGGAAGAGTTTGTGAAGGATTCATATTCCATTTGGTAGAATTCACCAGTGAACCCGCTGAACCTGGGAAGTTTTTGATTTCTAATCCAATCTTTTGTTAGAAGTCTATTAAGGTTTCTACTTCATCTGGAGTTAGTTTTGGAAGTTGTTCTCTTTCTAGGTTTTTTCCTATTTCATCTGAGTTATCTAATTTGTTGGCATACAGTGTTTATAGTATTTCCTTATAATCCCTTTTATTTCTGCAAGACCAGTAGTGATAACCCCTTTTTCACTCTTGATTTTAATAGTTCGAGTCTTCTTTCTTTTTTCTTGGTCAGTTATAGCTAAAGATTTGTCACTTTTGTCTTTTCAAAGAACCAAACTTGTGTTCAGTAGAACAAAACTTTTGGTTTTGTTGACTTCCTCTATTGTTTTGTATTCTCTATTTCATTTGTTTCTGCCCTAGTCTTTATTTCTTTTCTTCTGCTTGCTTTGGGTTTAGTTAATTCTTTTTCTAGTTTCTTAAGGTAGAGGAGTAGGTTATTGAATTGAGATTTTATTTTTTAATATAGGTGTTTACAGCTGTAAATTCCCCTCTGAACATCTTTACTTATTTTAGTTGCATCTCATAAGTTTTGATATATTATCTTTTCATTTTTATTCATCTAATCATATTTTCTAATTTCCCTTGAAGTTTCTTCTTTGACCCACTGGGTATTTAAGAGTGTACTGGTTAATTTCCACATATTTATGAATTTCTTTTAATTATTGATTTCTATTTTAACTTCACTGTGGTTGGAGAATATACCTTGTATCATTTAAATCCTTTTAAATTTATTTATATTTGTTTTATAGTCTAACATAAGGTCTATCCCAAAGACTGTTGTATGTGTACTTGAGGAGATGTATTCTACTGTTATTGTGTTGGGTACTCTACAAATGTCTGTTAGGTCTGGTTAGTTTATAATGTTGTTCAAGTCCTCAACTCCTTATTGATATTCTGCCTGCTTGTTCTTTTCATTATTGAAAGTGGGTATTGATGTCTCCAACTACTATTGTTGCATTGACTATTTTTCCCTTCAATTCTGTCAGTTTCACTTTATGTATTTTTGGAGTCTGTTGCTACTTAATATACTTTTTAAAAATTGTTTTATTTAAATTCAATTTAACTAACATGTAGCTTATTATTAGTTTCAGAGGTAGAATTTAGAAATTTATTAGTTGCAAATAACACCCAGTGCTCATTACATCATGTGCCTTCCTTAATGCCTGTCACCCAGTTTCCCCATCTTCCCACCCACCTCCCCTCCAACAACCCTCAGTTTGTTTCCTAGAGTTCAGTGTCTCTTATGGTTTGCTTCCCTCTCAATTTTCATCTTATTTTGTCTTTCCTTTCCCCTCTGTTCATCTGTTTTGTTTCTTAAATTCCACATATGAGTGAAATCATATGGTATTTATCTATGACTGACTTATTTCTCTTAGCATAATACCCTCTAGTTCCATCCACGTCATTGTAAATGGCAAGATTTCATTCTTTTTTTTTTTTTTTAAAGATTTTTTAAAAATTTACTTGAGAGAGAGAGAGCACAGACAGGAGAGTGGCAGAGGAGGAGAGAGAAGCAGGCTCTCTGCTTGACATGGGGTTTGATCCCAGGACCTCAGGATCATGACTGGAGCCAAAGGTAGATGCTCAACTGACTGAGCCACCCAGGCACCCCAAGATTTCATTCTTTCTGATGGCTGAGTAATATTCCATTGTATATATACACCACATTTTCTTTATCCATTCATATGTCAAAGGACATCTGAGCTCTTTCCATATTTTGGCTATTGTGGACATTGCTGCTATAAACATCGGGGTGCACATGCCCCCCTGAATCACTATGTTTGTATCATTTGGATAAATAACTAGTAGAGCAATTGCTGGGTCAGAGGGTAGCTCTATTTTCAACTTTTTGAGGAACCTCCATACTGTTTTCCAGAGTGGCTGCACCAGCTTGCATTCCCACCAACAGTGCATGAGGGTTCCCCTTTCTCTGCATCCTCACCAACATCTGTTGTTTCCTGAGTTGTTAATTTTAGCCATTCTGACTGGTGTGAGGTGGCATCTCGTGGTTTTGATTTGTATTTCCCTGATGCTCGGTGATATTGAGCATTTTTTCATGTATCTGTTGGCCATTTGGATGTCTTCTTTGGGAAAATGTCTGTTCATGTCTTCTGCCCATTTCTTGACCAGATTATTTGTTTTTTGGGTGTTGAATTTGATAAATTCTTTATAGATTTTGGATACTAGCCCTGATAAGACATCTGCAAATATCTTTTCCCATTCTGTAAATTGCCTTTTAGTTTCCTTTACTGTCCAAAACCTTTTTATCTTGATGAAGTCCCAATAGTTCATTATTGCTTTTGTTTCTCTTGTCTTTGAAGACATGTTGAGGAAGAAGTTGCTATGGCCAAGGTCACAGAGGTTGCTGCCCGTGTTCTACTCTAGGATTTTGATGGATTCCTGTCTCACATTGAGGTCTTTCATCCATTTTGAGTTTATTTTTGTGTGTGGTGTACGGAAATGGTCCAGTTTCATTCTTCTGCATGTGGCTGTCCAAGTTTCCCAACACCATTTGTTGAAGAGACTGTCTTTTTTCCATTGGATATTCTTTCTTGCTTTGTTGACGATTAGTTGACCCTAGAGGTAAGGGTCCATTTCTGGGTTCTCTATTCTCTTCCACTGATCTATGTGTCTGTTTTTGTGCCAGTACTATACTGTCTTGATGATTACAGCTTTGTAATATAGCTTGAAGTCCAGAATTGTGATGCTTTGAGCTTTGGTTTTTTTTTCAACATTCCTTTGGCTATTCAGGGTCTTTTCTGGTTTCATACAAATTTTAGGATTGTTTGTTCCAGCTCTGTGAAAAATGTTGATGGTAGTTTGATAGGGATTGCATTTAATGTATAGATTGCTTTGGGTAGCATAGACATTTTAACAATATTTGTTCTTCCAATCCATGAGCATGGAATGTTTTTCCATTTCTTTGTGTCTTCCTCAATTTCTTTTATGTCATAAGTGTTCTATAGTTTTCAGAGTATAGATCCTTTACCTCTTTGGTTGAGTTTATTCCTAGGTATCATATGGTTTTGATGCAATTGTAAGTGGGATTGATTTCTTGATTTCTCTTTCTTCTGCTTCACTGTTAGTATATAAAATGCAACTGACTTCTGTGCATTGATTTTATATCCTGTCACTTTGCTGAATTCCTGTATCAGTTCTAGCAATTTTTGGGTGGAGTTTTTTGTGTTTTTTTTACATAGAATATCATGTCATCTGTGACGAGTGAAAGTTTGACTTCTTCTTTTCCAATTTGGATGCCTTTTATTTCTTTTTGTTGTCTGATTGCTGAGGCTAGGACTTCCAGCAGTATGTTGAATAACAGTGGTGAGAGTGGACATCCCTGTCATGTTCCTGACCTTAGGGGAAAAGCTCTCAGTTTTTCCCCTTTGAGGATGATGTTTGCTGTGGGCTTTTTGTATTTGGCTTTTATGATTTTGAGGTATGTTCCTTCTATCCCTACACTGCAGAGAGTTTTTTTATCAAGAAAGAATGTTGTATTTTGTCAAATGCTTTTTCTGCATCTATTGAGAGGATCATATGGTTCTTGTTCTTTCTTTTTTTAATGGGGTGTATCACATTGATTGATTTGCAGATGTTGAACCACCCTTGCAGCCAGGAATAAATCCCACTTGGTTGTGGTAAATAATCTTTTTAATACTGTTGGATCCTAGTAGCTAGTATCTTGGTGAGAATTTTTGCATCCATGTTCATCAGGAATATTGGGCTGTAATTATCCTTTTTGGTGGGGTCTTTGTCTGGTTTTGGGATCAAGATAATGCTGGCCTCATAGAATGAGTTTAGAACTTTTCCTTCATTTCTGTTTTTTGAAACAGCCTCAGAAAAATAGGTATTAATTCTTCTTTAAATGTTTGGTAGAATTCTGCTGGGAGGCCATCTGGCCCTGGACTCTTGTTTGTTGGGAGATTTTTGATGACTGCTTCAACTTCTTTGCTGGTTATGGGTCTGTTCAGGTTTTCTATTTCTTCCTGTTTCAGTTTTAGTAGTTTAAATGTTTCTAGGAATGCATCCATTTTTCCCAGATTGCCTAATTTGTTGGCATATAATTGCTAATAATATTCTCTTATAATTGTTTGTATTTCATTGTTGGTTGTGATTTCTCCTCTTTCATTCATGATTTTATTTATTTGGGTCCTTTCTCTTTTCTTTTTGGTATGTCTGGCTAGGGGTTTGTCAATCTTATTAATTCTTTCAAGGAATCAGCTGCTAGTTTCATTGATCTGTTCTACTGTTGTTGTTGGTTTTTTTTTTCCTATATCATTGATTTCTGCTCTAATCTTTATTACTTCTCTTCTCCTGCTGGATTTAGACTTTATTTGCTGTTCTTTCTCCAGTTCCTTTAGGTGTAAGGTTAGCTTGTGTATTTGAGACTTTTCTTGTTTCTTGAGAAAGGCCTGTATTGCTATATAGTTCCCTCTTTGGCCTTTGTTGCATCCCAAAGGTTCTGAACTGTCGTGTTTTCATTTTAATTTGTGTCCATGTATTTAAAAATTTTTTTTCTTTAATTTCCTGGATGACCCATTCATTCTTTAGTAGGATGCTCTTTAACCTCCATGTATTTGTGTTCCTTCCAAATTGTAATTGAGTTCAAGTTTTAAAACATTGTGGTCTGAAGTTATGCAGGGTGTAATCTCAATCTTTTTGTACTGGTTGAGACCTGATTTGTGACCCAGAATGTGATCTATTCTGGAGAATATTCCATGTGCACTTGAGAAGAATGTGTATTCTGTTGCTTTAGGATGAAATGCTCTGAATATACCTGTGAAGTCCATCTGGTCCACTGTGATATTCAAAGCCCTTGTTTTCTTGTTGATCTTCTGCTTAGATGATCTGTCCATCGCTGTGAGTGGGGTGTTATTGTCCCCTACTATTATTGTATCATTACCAATCTGTTCCTTTAATTTTATTAATTGGTTTATATAGTTGGTTGCTCCCTGTTTAGGGGCATAAATATTTACAATTGTTAGATCTTCTCGTTGGATAGACTCTTTTATTATGTTATAGTGTCCTACTTCATCTCTTATTACAGTCTTTGGTTTAAAATCTAGTTTGTCTGATATAAGAATTGCTACTCCAGTTTTCTTTTGATCTACATGAGCATGATAAATGGTTCCCCACCTCCTCACTTTCAAACTGTAGGTGTGTTTGGGTCTAAAATGAGTTTCTTATAGGCAGCATATCAATAGGTCTTGTTTGTTTGTTTTTGTTTAATCCAGTCTGATACTCTGTGTCTTTTGATTGGAGCATTTAGTCCATTTTCATTCAGAGTAATTATTGAAAGATATGAATTGAGTGCCATTGTATTACCTGTAAAGTCATTGTTTCTGTAAATTGTATCTGTTCTTTTCTGATCTTTGTTACTTTTGGGCTCTCTCTTCACTCAAAGGATCCCCTTTAATATTTCTTGCAGCACTGGTTTAGTGTTCATGAATTCATCTAATTTTTGTTTGTCCTGGAAACTCTTTATCTCTCTTTCTATTCTGAATGACAGCCTTGCTGGAGAAAGTATTCCTGGCTAAATATTTTTCCCATTTAGCACCCTGAATATTTCATGCCAGTCCTTTATGGCCTGCCAGGCCTCTGTGGACATGTCTGCTGCCTATCTAATGTGTCTACCCTTGTAGGTTAAAGACCTCTTGTCCCAAGCTGTTTTCAGGATTTTCTCTTTATCTCTGAAATTTGCAAGCTTCACTATTATGTGTGGAGGTGTTGACCTATTTTTATTGACTTAGATGGGAGTTCTCTTGTGCCTTCTGGAGTTGAATGCCTATTTCCTTCCCCAGATTAGGGAAGTTCTCAACTATAATTTGTTCAAATCAAACTTCTGCCCACCCCCCTTCATTTTCTGGGATGCCTATTATTCAAATATTATTTCACTTCATGGTATTGCTGATTTCTTCAATTCTCCCTCTGTGATCCAGTAGTTGGATCCGGATTTTTTCTCTTTTTTTTTCCCTCTTTTTCTCAACTTCCCTGTTTTCCATCATTTTGTCTTCTATATCACTGACTTCTCTTCTGCCTCATTTATTTTACCTGTTAGAACCTCCATTTTTGCCTGCATCTCAGTTAAAGCATTTTTAATTTTTGCCTGATTAGATTTTAGTTCTTTTATTTCTACAGTAAGGGATTCTCTAGTGTCTTCTATGTTTTTTCAAGCCCAGCTAGTGTCTTTATAATCATTGTTTTGAATTCTAGTTCTGACATCTTACTTACATCCATATTGATTAAATACTTCCTCTTGTTCTTTATTTTGGGGTGAGTTTCTCCATCTCAGCATTATGTCCAGAAAAGAATAGAAGAAAGAGAGAGAGAAAAAAAATAACAACACCAGAAAAATACAAACAAAACTAACCAGAAAAAAAAAAAAAAAAGGAAACAAAGCAAAATAAGATGGAATCAAACAAGAAGTAAACCAGAACAAAACAATAAATTAGATCCTGGGTGTATTTTGGTTTGTTTGATAGTGAACTAGATCTCAAAATAGAAAAGAAAGAAAAACTTAAAGTATATATATAAAAGTACAATAAAATACAATGAAAGGAAACAAAAAACAATATATATATAATGTACATATAAAATTAAAAAATAAAAAAAAGAATTGAAAAAAATCAGAAAATAACTGAAAAACCTAAAACTGAAAGACTAAAGAATAATAAAAATAACCTGCAAATACTATATACTGTTTTTCCCAAGAGCTGAAGTTTTGCAGTTCTCTAGGATTGGTAACTTGGTATTAACTGGATGTTCCTGATGGTCTCCTGGGAGTGGGGCCCGTTACACTGATTCTCAAGTGTCCTTGCCTGGGTGGAATTGCACCCCCTTGCCAGGGTGCTGGGCTTAGTGTAAGCACTCTGGATTGTTCTCTGTGGCTGTTTTGCTGCCTGAAGTCTTTCAGCATCAATTTCGGGGATGAAAATTGCCATACCCCATCTCTAGTCCTGGAGCTGAACGTTTGTATCCCCCACTCTTCAGTGCACCTCCAGAGAAAAGCAGTCAATTACACCTGTCCCTCTGGTCTCCGTCCACACTCTGTGCTCACCCAGTCTGTGACTGAGCATTTTTATCTCAGACATGCAACCCCCATTTGGAGTCTCCAAACTTTATGGATTCCTGCAGCTTGTACCCTTGCCACACCACTCCTCCTGAGGGAGGGTGGGGGGTCTCACCACAGCTCTGCCTCTTGCTGGGCCCCTGCTCTGAGAACGGTCATCCCACCGTGTCAGGGTTCTCAGTTTATGGCAACATTGAGCAGAAAGCCGGCACCTGGGCTCACTGTTTGCAACCCGCTTCCCTGTTCCAATGCCTGGGAACTCTTCTGCACTCAGGCTCCCCTGTTCTTCCTGTGACCCTGGGGATCCTGAGACCACACTGTCCCACCTGGGAATTCACTCCACTTCACCATCTGAGCAGTGGGGATGTCCCCCACTGTAGCAAACTTCTAAAAATTCCGATTTGGGGCTCTGCTGCTTATAATACTGTGCAGAAGCCTCCTTAAGCAGGCTCCTGCCCCTTCGTCCTATCTTCAGATATCTCGCCACAGATTCACATCTCTGCACCTCCTACCTTCCAAAAAGTGGTTATTTTTCTATTTGTGGAATTGCAGCAATTCTTTTCTCAGATCTCTGATTTATTTTGCAAGTGTTCAGAATGATTTGATAACTATCTAGCTGAATTCCAGGGACCAGATGAAATTAGGGTCCCCTACTCCTCTGCCATCTTAACTCCTCCTCCTGCATATATGTTTAAAAGGAAACATGCTTGCTTATAGTTCTCTAATGAATTGGCCCTTTTATTGCTGTGAAATGGTTCTCTTTATGTGTAGTACTTTTGTGTGTGTGTTTTTAAGTTGATTTTGTCTGATCATAGTGCAGTCTCTCTGGCACTTTTATCCATTTTCATCCTTTCTTTCAAACTATTTGTATGTCTGAGTCTAAAATATGTCTGTTGTAGACACCACATAGTTGTATTTTGGTTTATTTTTCAGACAATCAGTCAATCTCTGCCTTTTGATTAGATTGTTTGATCCATTCACATTTAGAATTATTGTTGATATAACTAGATTTACACCTGCCATTTTGCTTTTTGTTTTCTATGTTTCATGTCATTTTCATTCCTCTGTCCTTCTGTTACTGCTTCACTTTGTTTAAGGTAGATGTTTTTTTAATGCAACATGAACAATCATGAATTTCTCTAACAATTTATGTAACAATGAAATTACATGTTTAAGTTATTTTTAGTGGTTTCCCTAGGACTTTCCATACATATCTCTTAAAGTATCAGAATCTAACTCAGATTTATATTGACATAGTTCCAAAAAAATATAGAAACTTTGCTCTTAGATTGCTCCATTCACTCCGTCTTTTTATTCTATCATTATACATCTTGCATCTACATATGTTACAAACCCAACAGTACATTGTTAAATCACTTTATATAATCATGCCTTTTAAAGAAGGTGAGGGAAGAATGGAAGGCAAGCATATATTTGTGGAGCTTGTTATTTTAACCTCCTTTACCCTTTTTTATCATCTTTATTTCTTCCTGTGGACTTGAATTCATATCTCATGTCATTCTCTTCCTCCAATAGACCTTTTCCCCACCACTTTTGTGCTGTTATTCTCAAATATATTACATGTGTATGATATAGGCCCTCAAATACAACATATTGTTTTATGAAATTGCTTTTTAAGTAAGTCAAGAGAAGGAAGAAGAAATATGCAATCATAGTCTTTTGTAATTACCTACATAATTACCTCTACTGACACTTTTATTTGTGTGGATTTGAATTACCATCTTGTGCTACTGTCTTTCAGTCTGAAGAACTTCTTTTAGTATTTCTTGTAAGGTAGATTTGTTAGCAACTAATTGTCTTTTTATTTAGGAATACTTTTATTCACCCTCATATTTTAAAGATACTATTCCTGGATATGAGACTTTTAGTCGGCAGATTTTTCCTTTCAACACTTTGAATATTTCATCTCTTTGCCATCTGGTCTCCAATGTTTCTAAGTCAGCTGTTAATTCTATTGGAGTTCTTTTGTATGTGATGAGTTGTTTTTCTCCTGCTGTTTTCAAGATTTTGTCTTTGTCTTTGATGTTTCAATTAGCATGTGTTTTGGTGTGTGTCTTTGTGTTTATCCTCCTTGGAATACTGAGTTTCTTGGATAGGAAGTTAATATTTTTCATCAGATTTGGAAAATTTCCAGCCATTACTTTTTCAAGTATTTTTTCTATTCCCATGCAACTCTCATTACATGTATGTTGGTGTGCTTAAAGGTATTCCACATTTCACTGAGGCTCTGTTCATTTCTCTTCGTTTTTTCCTTCCTATTCTTCAAATCGTATAATCTCTATTGACCTAGCATTAAGTTTGTGGATTCTTCTGCCAGCTGAAATATACTGTTAAGCCCCTCTAGTGAATTTTTCATTTTACTTAATGTACTTTTCACCTCCAGGATTTCCAGTGAGGTCCCAGTCACCCTAAGCACACCTAATACCTAGATCTTGGCTTTTAATACTATTCTCCAGTAAAAGGAACCCGAGATCTTGGAGGAACAGCTGATTCCAGGGCGGTGTCAGTAATTACGCAAGAGGCATCTGGGACATTTGTGGTGCCAGAAAGTAAAGAAGTAGTGAAAAACCCCACTGTGATGGAATTTTGTCAAAGGGACAGGAGCCAACCTTAAAGAGCTTCTGATGGCCCAAGCCAGAATAATTTGAGCATTAAAATAAAGTAGTACAAGATTATAGCCCAAAGCATAAAACAAATACCTGTGAGTCCATACTGATCTAAGTCAGTGACTGAATAAATACATAAATGGGGGAGAAGAACCAAATGTCCCATGGAGAAGAATTCCAAGTCATTACATAAATACTCCATCCTCCCTTCTCCCTACAGTATGGGCTGCTCATGGTGGCTTCCCTCCGAGGAGCAAAGTTTGAAAAATGGGAAGAAGAGTAGAGGTTAGAGTGGAGCAGTGGAGAGGTCCAATGAGCGCGGCCTCGGCCAGGTCCTCATGGTCAACGTAACAGTGATCAGTCATGAGGTTCGCCTGTGCCCTTCTTGTAATGTAATGAAAGTGGCTCTTTACCCAGAACCCATAGTCAATCATTAGAAAAACATCAGGCAAATTTTAGTCAAGAGTTGTTTTATAAAACATCTCTAATTTTTCCCATGTTTGAGCTCTTAAATTTATCTTCCAAGCCCTTTGTTTTGTCATGATTTCCATCTCATATTTTTGCTCTTTGCTCATATTTTTTATACTTCATCTTCCAGGCCATTGATTTGGGTCTAAACAGTGATCATAATGTCCTTCAATCTATCTACTGAAATTATTCTTTTGAACTCCAGGAACAAAATGACAGGCATCGGGCCTCTCGAGAGTCTCCTAAGTTGTCGGTGAGTCTCTTCCTATTGCCCCCAGGGCACCCGGAGCCAGCATCCACTTCAGGGGAGGGGGCAGACAGAGTGGAGGGGACAACACTATGCTTCCAGAACCCCCCGCCCACTGTCTAACCTGGGAAGTGACATCACACTTCTCTCAGACACCCCAAGTCTATGCCCTTGACTTGAGATCAAAAGATGAGGTTGCAGCCACAAGGGCTGAAGTCAAAGCCACCTGTTTCGGACTTCGCAAAGGAATGTGCGTCTCTGATTCCATCAAGGACGACATGTTCTGAACATCAGTCAGTTGATGTTCTGTGAGTCACAAATTCTGCAACAAAGTGCCATGAAGGGATAGCTTTTCTGTCCCCATAGCAGTGAACTGTCAGGGACCATTGGAGCAGAATAATGAGAAATGCAAGGATGTTGGGAGCCACCTCCTGGGACACGGTCCAAACACCTTCATAGAAGGTCCTCAGTGTCAAAAAGAGACAGGCAGAGGCTCAGGGAATAACCATTAATCACAATAGCGTAAGTTTTTTTTTTTTTTTAAATAACTGATTCATTTACTGTCTCCTTCCTCTCTTCCTTTATCAACTCACCCTTAACTCATGATCAGTACGTGTGTCAGACATCCTTCTGTGGCCTCATTGCCATCTTCATGCTGACGACTTCCAAATCTCTTTAATGAACTGCAACCCCTGAGTGCACCTGGCCACCTATCCACTTGCACACCCGGACACCCCAAAGTAATGTGTGAATTCAACTCACATCCTCGACCCTGGACTGCACCTCTTCCTTTGGGGGGTGGCATCGAGAAGAGAAAAAAGAATGTGGGAAGCTCCAGGAGCCTGGTCATAGCCCCACCCCATTGCTAAGCTCTGTTCATTGTGGACTGTTGTCCGGGAAACCTGAACCCTTTTAGGGGCAGCCGGGGAGGGGGGCGCAGTGTGCTGGAGACACATCATCCTAGAGAAAGGACAGCAGCTCAGAGGATGTGAGCCCTGAGGTGCCTGGGCTGAGGACCCAGAAGGACCCTGGGATCCCTGGACTCTGAGCCCCATCAGTAACAGGCTGCTTACTTGGGAGAACAGAATACAGGAGCATCTTTGGCAATAAATACTTGGATAATGGGTCCACTCTCCTCCTAGAGTTTGTCTGGTGAGCCGTCTGGGCAGAGGGCAAGGCAGGGCAACCAGAGCCCCAGGGATTTGGGGGGGGGGCTGGCCAGTGGGCAGCAGAGGGCGGGTTCACGGCCATCGCAACTGGTCACACACCAAGAGTGAGGAATGAGGGGATCACTATGACACATAGGTTTTGGTCCAGGAACATAAACATATAAAATCCTGCTGGGAAACCCCACGTGTAATTCACCTCGTGGGCAGGTCTCAGGAGAGAAGCTGATGGTCATCTCAGGGGATGTAGACTGAATTTGACTCCACCCCCCTCCCTGGTGGGAACTCAGAGATACAAGGGCTACCTTAATTGACAAAGGACAGCTCCTGCAAGCTACTTCAGACCCCTGGCTTCCCACTGAAGTTGGGCACCAAGGGCGTGACCACTCTCATGGCCTGATGGTCTGGCCAATGTCACAAGACAAGGAGGAAGAGACGGGTGAGAACTGGAAAGAGACACAGACTCATTTGTGGAGACCACATAACTCTCTACATAGACACATTTCCCAAGAAACTTTACAATTAGAACTAATAAGGTTTGATATAAGGGTTATAAAACCCACAGCACCACTACCCGATCTCTAGCACTAATTGGAAAATGCAATAGAAAAAAACATACTGCTCACAACAGCAACAGAACTCTACTTAACAGTAAATACAGATGCATAGCATCTCAAATGAGAAAATACTAAAATTTTATGGGGGGATATAGATGAAAGTTTAACTATTGGAGAGAAAGACCATGAATAGGAAGACTCAATTTTAAATGTTCATTTTTCCCTGTAAAAAAAACCTATAAACTAAACACAGTTTCATTTACAATCCTAACAGTGTTGCTTGGGGCCCCTGATCAGGTAGATTACTGCTTCACGTAGATACTGAAGGACCAGGAATAGTCAAGTTTGAAGGCGGAGCAGGAAGCAGGAAGCCAAATATCAAGACTCCGTCTGGAGCCAGGGTGGATGTGTGGAAGTCCTCCATGGGAAATGCAGAACTTTGAAGCATTTAGAAGAAATGGCTTTATGGCTTTAAGAAAAATTCTTAAGTGAGACACGCAATCATAATTGAAGTTGGATACATTTGGCTATCTCTGTTGTACGTGGACGCACATACAACAGAAGACACCACAAACAAAGTTAAAAGTTAAACAACAAGCCCCAGATCAAGAAGAAATATCTTCTATACACATAACAGACAAATGGTCATTATGCTGCATATATAAAGAGCTTATACTAATCAATAAGACAATACAAAAGAAGAACCAACCAAAAATAGGAACATGCAATGAACAGAAGTGGAAACTGAATATCCCATACCCATGAAAGGTCACCCTCTCCCTAGTAATCCGGGACATGCAAATGTAAGCAAGGATTTAAGATCATCACATGAACAAAGGCTAAGTACCCAACAGCAGTCATGCGGGCAATGGGCAGGTAAGCTCTCAGACAATCTGAGGGAGGTACGCGGGCTCCACCCTTTGAAAAGCAATTCGTCTGCTGGTGAAGCTGGAGCCCGGCAGGCCCCTCCACCCTGTGACCCCATCTCTCCTGGACTCTGGAGACACTGCTGCATTTTGCGCAAGGAATGGAAGCAGTGGCCGGTCCCAGGTGGGGACAGACTCCATGACATCAGCCTGTTCACAAAGTGGCTAAGACAGGCCCCAGCAACCGCGCACGGACCTGGGCCAGCAGGGGGGTTGTGGCCCGGAACTACAGAACGTGATGCTGTTTGTGTGATGTCATGAAGAACAAACCTTTGCTGAAACCATACGGAGGAGAGAGGACGAGGGGAGTGGGGCCGAACGCTAACACCTGCTAGGTCCGGGTATGGACACGCATCGTCCCGTGCCATTGGTTCTGAATGTTCCAGCCACCCCATCAAGAACACGCAGGGGACAAAGAATGTGGGTCCTGAAGGAAAAAAAAAAAGCTACGGAGAAACAGGAGACAACAAAAGGCCCTAAGAAAGCAGAACAGTGAGCCACGTGCTCGGGGGAGATGAAAGAGGAAGAAGCCATCAGAGACGTGCGCGGACGGATGGCTGAATACAGCCTCAAGGACACTTACTCAGTCAACAAATAATAATTGAACACCTGCGAGAGCCAGCCCCGGGTACTCCGTGAGGCGCCCCCCCTCTTCCAAGCGTTGGGGGCAACCCACACGCAGAGAGTAAGTCAGGAAGAGACGCTTGGGAGGGTGTGCTGTGGGCTGTGGAGGAGGACCGCGCCGGGGCTGGTCGGCGAGGTGTTCCCGGGGACCAGCACAGCCCGCGTTCAGGGGGCATGAACACGATGGCTGGGTGCGGAAGCGCGAGGTGTGAGGGGAGAGAAGGGGGACTGGGGTCCCAGGACGGCGGGCAGCCAGGGCGTGGGTCGGGAGGCTGTGTCCCCCCAGCCAGGATGAAGACCAGAGATCTCGGCTCTAGCGGACAGCCAGTCTGCGCGTTGGGTTGGACCCAGTGACAGCGTGGGGCGTGGTGTGCAGGCAGGGGCCGGGGTGGAGGGGCGCAGGAGGAGGAGGGGGTCTGCTGGCCACAGTGGCCTCCCCTCCGGGACGGGGGAAGCAAAGGAGGGCGAGGAGGAAGGGCAATGAACGGAGTAGCAGACTGCTGCTGGGGGCAGGAAAGTGTCGGCCCACTGTGGTCCTTTCTGGAAGGTCTGGGAGACAGTCAAGCTCCAGGCTCATGCAGGTGTGGGCAGAATTCAACTCCAGGCGTTTCTGGATAGATGCCTCCACATCCCACATCCCGACTGTCGCCGGCTGGCTGCCCGTGGATCTCAGTGGTTTGAGCTCAGGGCTGTGCCCAGAGGTCCCCACGGCCCATCACAACACTGGGCCCAGCCAAGTGAAGGTAGCTCTCAGCTTCTAGAAGCTTCCCACAGCCCTCAGCCCACAGCGGCCTTGCTCCATCCTCAAAGCCAGCAAGGGTGGGTCGAGTCCTCGCACTCAGGCTGTCCTGCCTCTTCCTCTGCCGAATCTGAGGCCAGCCATCCACACGAAGGGCTCGTGTGACTCGATGTCCAACAACTTCCATCTGCAGAGGCCCAGCTCAGTCCCACCTCCGAGTCCCCGTCACCATGCACAGTGGCCTCTGCCCACGTTCCAGCCAGGTAGAATGTGGCAGGTAGAAGAAAGGGTACAGGAAATGTGGCAGAATAGTGACCACACGTGAACCTTCACTGCACGTGTTTGCACTTTCCAGTGGGTGTGAACACTTATCACAACAAAAAGGGCAGTGTGCAGCGTGATTCTAGATGGGATGGTGGTGTCCACCACCCCGGGGTCAGAGCACGGCCAGGCCAGCATCCCCTCACATGTGCTGGGGGGTTGTTCACCCAGACACAGCGATGGTCTCGGATCCTCAAGCCGCGTCTGAGCAGATGGGCTCCCTGGGAGCATCCGCGTCCTGGAAAAGCCCAGTGAGGAGAAGTTCCCGAATCCAGGGAGGGCGTGGGGGGGGCGGCTTCCGGCACCAGCGATGCTATTTCCATGCAGAGAGGGTCCCGGGCCAGCCCGGGGGGCGAGCTGGGTGCCGCACATAACTGTGCCTCCGAGCGGAGGGAAGACTGGGCGGGACGGGCAGGCCGCAAGACCTCAGCTGTGCGAGAGAGCTGGTGTCCCCACGCTTCCCCCGAGGAAGTGGGAGGTGCAGCCCCACGGCACCAACCAAGACAGGGAGGCTGCACCGCGTGAGGGGATCTTTTCGCCGCTGGGGGTTGCCAGCTGGTGTTGGCTCTCCTGCATGTCCTCACCTGCCTGTGTCGCCGGCTGGCTGCCCGTGGATCTCAGTGGTTTGAGCTCAGGGCTGTGCCCAAAGGTCCCCATGGCCCATCACAGTACTGGGCCCAGAGACCCGGGACCTGGCGCGGACACCTGCCAGGCGCTGGCCGGGCTGCGCCGGGTTCCCTTCCTGCCGGGTCCTGGCAGGCAGCTTCGGGCCCCACAGAGCCGACAGTGCGGTTGGCGGTCTGGGGACTGGTGTGACCCTGTCTCGGGACGCTGGTGCGCCTCCACACCGAGTATATGCTTCCAGACCGTCAGCTCCTCTCAGGCTGGCCTCCCGTCCCCGCATGCTGGAGGCCTTGTCCCCGGGACACCCAGGCGTGAGGGGACTGGCTCAGGGCGGACGGCTCCTACAACGCAAGGGTGCACCCCGCTCAGTCCCACAGCGCCGATTACACGGCATCCCAGGGGCTTGGAATGTGTGCGGTGTGGCCGCCAAGGTCCAGGCTGCGGCGTCTCCAGAAACGTCCGCGAGCACCGCCTCAGTGCTTATGAAGGACAACCCACCAGCACGCGCGGACTGTTCAGCTCCTATTCACAGCGCTGACCCCAGCACCCCTGAGGGCAAGGGCCGGGGCGCCTGTCTCTCCCCTGCCCTCCTTGCCTGTCTCTACTACCCGCCCGGCGTCTAGATTATAGCTCGGTCCAATTTTAATTCACTTCCAGTTTGGGTGCGACTTCCGTCCCTTTTCCATCCATTGTCAGCTCAGTCCAACTCAATTTCTGTTTAATCCAGTTCCTGTGCTCAGGTGCCCAGCAGGGTCCCCCCCGGAGGGCGGCAGGGAGAGGCAAGAAGAGGGTGGAGGCTGCGTGGGCCCGCGCCCACCCGCGGGGTATGACCGGGCGTGGCACAGGGTCCCCGTGGGGCACGTGTGACGCACCGCGAGTGGACGAGTGCCTGTGGGTAAAGGTGTGTCTAAGCCGACGGGCGCCAGGACTGGACGCAGGAAGCCACGTTCTTCACCGCACTCCTGCGCAGAGACTCCAGCGTGCTTCCGTGCATTGTGAGCTCCTAGGAAGGGACGGATGTAGGAAAGGTTTCTAGAGATAGTCCAGCAGATCCAGGCAAACTCGGCAGCTGAGGGTAGCTTCCAGGTGGGGGTGAGGACCGCCGGGTTGGGCGCTGGCTGCTGGCCGCTGGTGGGGGCAGAGGAGGCCCTTGCTGAGCTGGACCTCCACGTGAGCACCTTGCTTCAAGGCCCATCCGCTGCACGCTCTCAGGACAAACCAAGACAGAAGGGGACACAGCACATGTCCGGACGGAAATCGGTCCCTAGGCCGCCGCAGGGGGCATTAGGACCACGCTCGGAGCTGAGCATCCCACCATTCTGCAGCTCTCCAGACGTGTCCCGGGCGACTCAATGCACCACAAGCCGAGAAACAAATTCTCACTTTTCCTTGCCTTGCAGGTGACTCATTTCCATACGGCTCCGCAGAACGACCCCAAAGTTGAATCTGAGACTCTTGAAGCAGGAGCAACTTGCTGGGAAATTTGAGGACGCAAATTCAATTCATCATTATTTATGAAGCGACACGGAGGAGTTTATTACTCTGATTACTCACTAATCATCCCCCATAAATGCAGGAACTGACAAAATCCCGCAGAATCAATAAAGTGGTAAGTTCCCCGTCTAAATCACGGCACCTAGTATTCTTGAGTAAACCTTTCGGTAATTTACAAAGGCTGTTGAATTTTATAGTAAGTGTTTTTCAAACCAAGCTGGATTCTAAACAATAATGACTTTTTAATGTGGCTCTGTGATTACATTGTCACAGTGACATACGGGGGTCTTTGACTGCATCCGAAATGAGCCTGGTGTGAATTACTCGCAGGCACAGCCCAGCGCGGCCCCAGGTAAAGCAATCTTCATAAATTACCCTCCAATCCGGGTGGCCTGGCAGGCGAGGCCTGATGCCAATGTTGGCAACTTAAATTTCAACAGACAATTTGTAAACACGTTCCTCCCTTTGTTCTGGAGCCGTGGCTGCGACCCCGCAGCTCAGAGCGCCGGCAGCCCCTCGGGTCAGCCCGCCAGGCCCGGCTGTGACCTTGTGTTCGTGCTCCGGGGCCCATGGCCCACGTGGCTGCTTGCGCGGAAGGAGTGACAGCCCACACCCAGGGAGCCACGCTGTGTCACGCTTGGTGGCCACGCGGCTAGCGGCCACCGTATGGGGGAGAGCAGGCCAACGTCCCCGCTCTGGCCGACCCCCGCTCTGACGGACCCCCGCTCTGACGGA
>NW_023270825.1:1310994-1330592 GCF_011800145.1 Mirounga leonina
GCTCTGACGGACCCCCGCTCTGACGGACCCCCGCTCTGATGGACCCCACTCTGGCCAACCCCCACTCTGATGGACCCCCGCTCTGACGGACCCCCGCTCTGGCCGACCCCACTCTGGCGGAGCATTCTGCTGGTCAGCGCTGCTGGAGGACAGGGAGGGAGGCTCATTCTCAGTGTCTGTGGTTTAGTGACTCCCACCCCTGCCCGGAAGGGCTCAGAGGCCCCACTGCCCCCCAGCTGGAGGCCTGCCCACCCTGTTTCCAAACCACCGAGTGACCCGCTCAGGTGTCTCAGTGGCCCAGGGCCTGAGCTTGACGTGCCGCAGGACACAGAGACGGACAAGGCACAGTGAGAACAGGTTTCTCTCCAGCCCATCGGGCCACCCTCACGAGTGTGGGAGCTGGGCTGGGGCCAAGGTGCACCATGCAGTGGCCACACTTGGGAGATGCAGACACTCCTGAATCCGAAGCCCTCGCAGGGCAACAGGTCCAGCGAGGCCGGGGGGCGGCCGGGGGCTGCGGAGGCCTGAGGAGGCTGGGGCTGGGTCTGCACAAGGAGGCAGGAGCGGAGCCCGTCTTCAGGCCAGGGAGGCCCCTGCACCACCCACCACAGCCTGCACTCTGGCTTGGCGCCGGGATGAGGCTCCTCCGGTTCTCCCCACCCCCGGGGAAGACTCAGGTCGGGGTCAGCTTGGACCAGAGCCACTCCTGCTGGCCTTCCCTGCTGCCTCAGCCTGGAGGCTCGTCCTTCTCTGTCTTCCCGGACCTTCCTCCAGGACAGGCCCCTGGCCCGTCTGTGTACCCAGAGCCAGGCCCAGTCGTGTCGGGGGCCTGAGTTTCAGGGAGACTTGGCCAAAGTCATGCCTGCCTGGGCTTCTAGAGCCATCAGAGATGACTATTCTGGAAGCTTCTGCAGCAGCAGATTCTTTGGAAGAGTGGAAGAACACCCTCCCCCACAACTGTTGTTCCTCCTTAAGGACAGGGCGTGCATCCCCCCATCACCTGTGTCCAGGGCCTCGGGCCTGTCCCCGGGCCCCTCAGTGCTGCACCAGATCAGAGGGGAGAAGGCGAGAGAGAGGACACCATTAGCAGTAAGATATTTATGTTTTAAGAGGCCCAGGTTTTAAAAAATCAATCGTACCCATTATCTTTATAATTTTATGCAAAGCACGGGTTTCACAGCTAAACTTATTGATTCTGATATTCCACTGGGTGGAACATCCCCGTGACTCCACGGCTCCCAGCTCCCATGGTTCTTGAGGAGGCCTTGCTCCTTCCAGGGGCTCTGTGGGGCTGTCTGTCTCCCAGAGTAGAGGCCTACACCCCGAATCCATGACTCCTCCCTGCCAGAGGCTGTTCCCAAGGGAAACAGGATGTGGCTGCGGCAGCACCCGGCTGTGGACGCGCACCCTGTGGGGACACGGAGGGTTGAGCTGGGCGGCCCTTCTGGGGGCCCAGGGGAGACCCGAGGTACAGGCCATGTGCACCCGGGCCTCCTGCCTCGAGGCCGTCAGAGGAACCAGGAGGAGTCGGGGACTGGCCCAGATGCTCAGGAAGAGGGCTGGTCGAGTGTGTTAACGAGTCTCAGACGGCTTGACCCACGTAAGGAATGACCACGAAGTTCCTCTTCAGTATTTAGCAGATTTGTTTGCAGCCAGCGGCCACGTGCAAGGGGAAGAGGCCCTTCGAAGAAGCAGCAGAGCCCCATTAATGTCTCTGCCTTAAGAGAAAATAAAGAAGAAACCAGGAGCCGAATCGCCTTCCGCCAAGACACCTGCGGGACCCGATTTAATTTCCGTTGTCGTGGACAACAGAGCGGGGGATTCTCACGGGAGGGTGAGCCAGCTGCTTTCAGGGGAGGAGGCAACGCTAAGTATATCATGTCAAGAATTAACATGTGAACTTCCAATCTACGCACCAGCTCAAAATCTGATTTAACAAACTGCTCTTATTAAAGTCAATTGGCGAGCATTCCATTATAAAAACAAATGAAATCCTCCCCGTCTACCAGATAAATAATTTTCTCCCACACCTAAGCGGGAGGCACTAACTTAACGGGCAATGATCTAAATTATGTATTAAACTCAATTACTTTTTATTACTGCTTTCCAATTAGGGCACCCTGATTGACTCGCCCGCACGGAGCCTTCTTGCGGGCTCTACCTGGTCTCCGGGCCCGGTTCTCGCTGTGCACGCACCGCTCACCCCCAGCTAATGGACTGTGTCTGCCCCTCGGCGAGGTGCTGCTCCTGATGATGAATTACCAGCTAAATTACCCATGTGCTGGAGTCACTCCCGGCAAACACTTCTCACACGGGAATCCCTCCCTGCCTCCCAGCGCAGAGCCCCCCTAATCCAGATGCACCCCCAGGGCAGGCTCTGGGGCAATGGGGGGCCCTGCCACGGTTGGGGCAGCATGCTGCGGCTGTGACCAGCATCCCGACTTCGCAGCATTCACTGACCGCTGCGTCCTCCGCGTGCCGGCCGGCTGGGCCCTCCAGCAACCAGCCTCCCGCATCACGGCCTCCCCTAGTTAGCTAAGACATTCCTTTGAAGAACCCAGATGCCTCTGAGAACGATCGTGTGTTCATATCTCCGAGCGCTCGGGCTACGGGGTGGCCGGGAGTCCGAGATCAGGCGCTGGCGGGTTTCAGTGGAGGAGGCCAGTGCCCAAGTCCTGGTTCATAGGTGGGGTCTTCTGCTGTCTCCTCCCGTGGGGTAAGGGGTGGGGCGCTTTCTGGGGTCTCTCGTAAGGACCGGAATCCCTCATAAGGGCCCCAGCATCCACGGGCAGGCGGGCAGGGGGTGCAGATGCAGGGAGGGGCTGCCCCTGCACCAGGGCGGTGGGCGAGGGAGGGAGGCAATGCGGGCCCCATGGACACTGGAGGAGGTGCCGCGGGCAGGGCGCAAAGACGCTGAACGCCCCATCCCCGTCCCGGGGCAGTGCAGTGGGGGGGAACCACCTCCGTGCGGCCCCGTGCTCCACCTGCCCCCCACCAGCAAGGGCAAAGTGAGAGGCTGGACGGGAGTGCCCAGAGACCCCAGGGAGGAGAGGGAGGCTTCTGGATGAAGGTGGGCAGACGGGGCCCCCCAGCACTGCTCGTGGTTTTGCTAGCGGCTGGCTTGCTCCCCGGCCTCTCTGAGCAGCCCTGAGGGGGCCTGTGCGGCAGCAGGGGCAGCTGCCCACGGGCACCCCGTGGGGGTGGGTGGGGTGGGGGTGGCGCCGACCGGGCCTCACGAGCCAGGAACCAAGAAAAGCCTCCATGCAGGCCCCCCCTGCCCGGAGAATGCTCTGGAAAGCCAGTAGCCAAGTGGGCATCTGTGCGCCATCCTGCCCACCACCCCAGAGGGAGCCCCGCTAGCCCACTCCCAAGGGCTGTAGACGGGGAGCCAGGGCAGGTTAGTCGAACCCTAAATCCTGCAGGGACACCGTGCCCACGTCCCAAGAGGCTGACTGTCACGGCACCGGGTACGGATGGCATTCGGAGAGTAGGGGCTGGCCGGCAGCTCTGCGGTCACTGCGGGGTTCTGGAGTGAGCAGGAGGGCAGCATCTGCTGAGGCCGGCCCAGGCTGGCCTGCACCGAAGACGTCCCGTAACCCCCCAGGGCCGGAGGACCCCTCACCTTCCAGAACAGGGAAAACGCAGTGAGACTCAGACAAAGTGTCCTGTTCGGGACAGACTGCCACCCGCCAGGCCCTCAGGCTCTGCCAGGGTGGGAGAAACCAATGCAATGGTCCTGGGTGGGTCGCGTGGGACCAGCGGGACCAGAGAGACTTCCAGGGGGCCGAGGTGTGGCTGGGCACTGGAGGACCATGAAATGCACAGCTGGCAGAGATGGGCGGCTGCGTGAGCGAGCGCATGCGTGCGTGAATGTGGTGCGTGTGCCCGTGGTGGGGTGCTCACCGACAAGGTTCTCGGGCTTGTCCTAACACCCCGAGTGCCCAGGCCCCTAGTCTGACACCTGCCGTCCTTGGCACAGGTGAGTGGGAAGGATCGTGGCTTTTAGCGCCATCTGGGTGGCCTCTGGGTCTGGTCCTCCCTTCACCCCGCGTGGCCTCAGTCCGGCGACCTAACCTCTCCAAGCCTGGGCAGCTTTTCTTCTCTTCCACCTGAGCTGCATGCGCCTTGCTTGGCCCACCGTCCCAACCCGGGCTCCCCTGGCAGCCCCTCTGGCCACAGCTCCTGCCTGGAGACCACACATGCTCCACGCTGGGGCGGACAGTGGCCACAAGACCCGTTTCTGGCCTCTGTGCCCTCCTGAGTGCCCGTCCCTGAGCTGGATCCCTCAGGGCCACAGGCAAGAAGGAGGCCCGGCGTCAGCCCCTGGGGACCAAGGAGCTGGGACCCAGAGCACAGGCCCGGCGGGAGGGTGCCACGGTTGGACAGTCGAGGAGTGCTGTCTGGAGGAGGGACCTTCCCGCCACAGCCTCGGCCCTGGCCTCATCCCTTTCTGGTGGTGCAGGTCCGGGGCAGGCTCTGCCGGGGACAGACAGGGAAGGGCCGTCCCCGCGGCCAACCCCCGAGCCCACTGCCCCCACCCTGTCTCACCCTGCCCCGGAGTTCGCTTTTTGTTTGTTTGATGAATTCTCCCCATGTTCAAGAAAGAAATTAATTTTACTTATTCCTCCAAGCGGTCATTAGAAAAGCTTTTAATGAACACAGTAAAACCCAACTAATTATCACAATGGCATTTTACTCTAAATAAAATTGACAGGAACCACGAATATGATGCATATAATTCTCCTTAGTTTATTAAAACCCATTTATCACATTTTATCCTAGAGGAAACTGATCATATTAGTCTGTGATAATTTAACTAATATTTCCTCACTGCATCTAATATTTAAGGGGAGTTTACTGATATTAAAGTCATAATGCATTATATGGAGATGACCTTGCATTCTAATTACTGTTCTTGGTGAAGAATGGGGAGCAGAGTGACTCTAGACGGAGCCCGTGTGGAGCGAGGCTGGGCCTCTAATTACAAAAGATCCCTGCCCGGTTTCCGTGGAGTCGATCCAGCTCTGGGGCGCGAACTTGGTGGGGGCCTGGTCACCCCCAAGGGCGACCCCACTCTTCAGAAACCCCCCATTTCCATCCACTCCCTGAGTGACCACGCCAAAGCCAAGTTCGCATCCCTGGTGTCCCCCCAACACTGCGGCAGACACACCTGAGTGTGGAAAACAGGGCTTCTTTCTGGTAACTTTTGACCCCGAAGCCACATTCTTTCTAAAACCGGACATGAAAAGTCAGATTGGGGTGCCCGTCCGGCTCTGTGCTTCAGACCACGACGCGTCCCCAGCCTCGGTGGCCCGCGGGAACTCTGCCTCACTTCCCCTCGCCGGCGGCTTCAGGCTGAGGTCCGCCACGGGCTGCTGCCCACACTCACCTGCGCGCACGGGGAGACCGCCAGGCCCCCTCACGGCCACACTGTGCCCTGCTCGCCCTCCCGCGCGGCCTGGACCCGCCCACGTTGGTCGGGATGGGGCGGCCTGGGCCTCCGGGGCAGATAGTTCCCGATCCCATCGGCGGAAGACGACCGCATGGTAGTGGATCCCATGTGCATGTGTGGGTTCCGGGACGGGGGTCCTGGGGTTCCACTGCACACATACTTCCCTGCTGGGGGGCCCGCATTTCTCCGGCGGATCGAGTCGCGCACGTACACCTGATGTCAGTGGCACCCCTTCCCACGAGCTGGCGAGCACGCCGGGGGGAACCACTCAGCAGCCACCAATGACGGATCCACCATCTCTCCGCGGGGAAGCCCTCTGTGCGTCCACCTCTGGCCAAGTGGCCAGACCCGTGCCTTCGGACCCCATCAAGACCGCCAGCCACGCACCCCCATGCTCCTCCTCCCACCCGTCCCTGGAGGCTCTCACAGCCACGCAGCCCGCCGTCTGTGGGCCCTCATTCACCGGCTTGGAAGTACCCTTCCCTCTGTGGCTGACCCTCCCTCGCAACTGCCCGGAGGGCCCCGCACGGACGAGCCTGGCTCTCTGCCCAGCGCCGGGGAGAGCCCTCCCTGCCAGGATGCCGGCGTCTCTAACTTCACGCCTGCCTGACCCTGTGGCCCCAAACGCTGCTCGGCAATCCCACCCCATCTAAGGGCGACAAGCCCACTGTCTGTGGACCGATGTGACCCCTGCTCCGTTCTTATCCCCAGCTGCCCTCCACCTCCCTTCTCGACGGAGGGGCTCTGTCACCTCACGGAGCACCAAGTCCTGGAGGAACGGAGGACATGCCCTCCTTCTCCTCCACGTCCCCCACCCTCACCCCTCCTCTCTGCCCCAGGGCTCTTGCTCTCACGCTCTCATGTTGCTCGGCTTTGCCAAGGCAAAGGGAGGCACAAAACCCAAGCCTCCCCGCCCGTCCCAAATGCGGAAGTTACTCCTGCCACCTCCCTGCCTGCCCCCACCCCCTCCCCAACTCCACTTGCCGTCTCCAGGGCCAGGCTTGAACTTGAACTCGCCTGCTGAGTCTCAGGGACTCCTGTCTTCCCTCACTTGTCCACCAGCCCTTCAGCGAAGCCCTGGCCGCCCCTTGGTTTCTCCACCCACCTGGGCGTCCACCTGCCTGTCTGTCCGCTGCTCCCTGGTTCGCCTGGCGGCTTCTCCCTCTCCTCAAGCCCAGGGGCCCCCCGGCCGCAGCATCACCCCTTCCTCGTCCCCACCTGCAGCTCCGACAGCCTTTCTCCCGAGCCCCAGACCCGGAGAGCCAGCTGCCTCTTCCAGTTTCTTCCTCTTGCCACAGTCATTCCCGTAAATCACCCGAGTCGCACGCCTGGGGAGCAGAGCACCGGTCAAGGTGGGGACCCAGGGATGTTTCTCATGGATATTCCCAAGTTCTGTCCTGAAAAGGCCACAAGGAGGATCCCCTCCCGCTGCGCAGGGATGCCCATTTTCCTCCACCTTTGTCGTGCTGGAAAGTGTCCATCCCTGACCCTCCTTTCCAATCTGCGGGGGAAAACCAGCATCTCTTGGTTGCTGTCCTTGGCACCCCCTGATTACCGGTGTAATCAGCCATTGCTTATCTCCGTGTCTGCGTCTTTATGTCCATGTCTTCAACCCGCAGAGTTTATCTGCTTACGACTCAGAAATCTGCGTGTAATTTGTCCCCAGGGCAGCCCACTCCAGATGGGAGCTGGGGCCCCCCACGTCCTCCCTGCTCGCAGAAACACGGCCACGCTCCTCGGCCAGTCTCCGCCGTGGTTTCTCACACACGGGCTGGCTCTGCCCAAGCGCGTTCTTCTTCGGGTGAGTGCAGGTTGTCGCGGTTTGACTGGGAGCCCGCTGCACGCAGGGACTGCTTGGGGACAGGCAGCACTGACGTTTCTCAGGCTCACGTTCCTCATCGAAAGATAGGATCTCTCTCCCCACTTACTCAGATTTTCTTCTGTGTCTGCCAGTAAAGTTTACAGTTTTCCTCACACAGGCTTTGTGTGCATTTCTGCTGTTTTCCCCCAAGATGTTTTGCAGGTTTTCAGCTTGTACATGGCGGGCGGGGGGCAGCTTCTCAATGGTTATTCTCAGCCGGCGTCGGAAAACTACGGGTTTTAGATGTTGGCCTTGTCTCTGACTATCCTACTAAACTCTCTTACTAGTTTGTTACTGCTTTTCTCCCGGGATTTGCCATACTTGATTATATTGTTAGCAAATCACAATTCTGCCTCTTCCTCTTCCTTTCTTGTCCTTGGAGCTCTTAAAAACCGCGGTGCGTTGACGTCGGGCTGCAGGGCGCCTGGAAGTGTGAGCGCTGACGTCTTCATCTTGTTGCAGACTCTAGCGGGAGCCTGAGATTTCCTGTTTCTACCTGAGTGGAGGTGGGGTCTGCACGGATGCTTTCTGGCGTGCACCCCGTTGAGCCCATGTTTATTCTCCTTTCATGAATTATAATGAATTACTTGGGCGGATTTCAAAGGTGGAATGTCCTGGACGTCATGGAGGAGACATCCCCTGGGCTCCCACGTTCCCTTCCCAGAGGAGCCGGGCTCCTGCAGACAGAGGGGCCGCTCCCCAGGGGCCTGAGGCAGGGCCGGTGTGTATCATTCCCATGTACATATGCATACATTTATATCACGTGCATACATCCGCAAACCATAGTTCATGTGTTTTAAAGTTTGCACTGACGGTAAAATCGTGTGGAAATACTTGCAACTTGCCTTTTCTCATTCCACATCCAGCTTTTGAAATTTATCTCTGTCAACTGATGCAAACTCTGTGTGTTCCTTTTACCTGCAGCTCCATGTTCGGTGGTGGGAAGAAGGCACGGTGGACTGACCCCTCCCCACTAAGGAAATCCCAGAGCGTTTCCACTTTTCCACGCTGCGATCCCACCAGCAGCCTCGCCTGCCTCTGCAGGGGCCGGCGTGCGAGGCCCCCTGATGCAGGGAAGATTGCTGGCTCGTAGGGTGAGCGTCTCCAGCTTTCTGTGAGTTTATCTGAGCAGAGAGCTTCTGACTGTGCCTGGCCCGTCGTCAGTGCTAAGCAAGTATTAACCACTTTCATTATCATTACTATTAAGTATTGACAAACTGCTGTCCGAAGTGTCTATGGCAATTTACACGGCTGCCAGCCATGGACGGAGCTCCCATTTCCACAAATTCATGGCAACATCCTGTGGTACCAGACTTATTAATTTTTTACTCTCTAATGGGTGAAAAATGTGTCTCGTTGTTTTAATTTGTATTTCCTGGTGTCGGCTGTGAAGTTCAGCAGCCTTTTGCACATATTTATTGCACATTGTTTTCTCCTTGTATTTATAGTTTCCTATCATTTGCTCATTTTTTCCTATGGGGTTGCTTGCCTTTTTCTTATTGATTTTCAGGAATTATTTATGTATCTGGGTGGTGATACTTTATTGGTTATATGGATTGCAAATATATCCTCCCAGACTGATGCTTATATATCTTGCTTTATTGATGGTGTCTTTTGCTGAACAGAATTTTAAATTTTAATGTGTCTGATATGCCAAACTTTCCCTTATGTTTTGTGTTATTGTTGTAAAATCTTGTGTTATCTATGGCAGCTTGGCATTTTCATGTGCAAGTTTTCATCCACCTGTACTTTATTTTTTCTTTATGGCGTGAGGCATCTGTTCTCCGCGGTGCCCGCAGACAGTGCCGGCTTGCCCTACCTGCTGCCTCGACTACATTCCAGGTGCACATATGTAATGGGTGTGGCTCTCCCTCTTGCTTGAGTTGAATTATTTTATGCGTCCATCCCTGCCTGAACCACATCATACTCGTAAGAATGATAGCTTTATAAAACATGTCTTGTTACCTGCTAGGTAATTCTCCCTCCCCTTCATCTGCAGGTATGTCTTGGCTATTTTTGGTCCATTGCTCCTGTGTCTTAATTTTGTAAATCAGCTTGAAAAGCCTATTTTGGATATAGATTGGAAACACATTTGATCTTTAGAACAGTTTAAAGAGGATATTTGTTATTATTGAATCTTCCCATTCATGAATATGGTATATCTCTCCATTTATTCCGATCTTCTTTCATGCCTTCCCACAAAGCTTAACCAACAAAATTCCTATTAGAAAGGTCTTGCAATTTACTTATGACACATAACCCTAGAAGCCATACTTTCTTTTTCTTTTTTTAAAGATTTTTATTTATTTAAGAGAGAGTGAGAGAGAGCATGAGAGGAGAAAGGGTCAGAGGGAGAAGCAGACTCCCCGCAGAGCAGGGAGCCCGATGCGGGACTCGATCCTGGGACTCCAGGATCATGACCTGAGCCGAAGGCAGTCGCTTAACCAACTGAGCCACCCAGGTGCCCTAGAAGCTGTACTTTCTAAAAAACTATTAATGGCATCTTGTTATATTACTTTCTCTAATTTTTGCCAGTAATCTTTTATGCTGAATTTCTGTTCTACAACTCATTGAACTCTCTCATTTTAATAGCTGTCTGTAGATTATCCTGAATTTTCTCTTTGAAAATGGCCTGCACATAGTGATAGTTTAGTTTTTCCCTATCTAGACTCTAAAATACATTTCTTTCTCTTGCCACATGTGCTTCCCCCAGTACATGAGGCGTAAATATGGAACTGGTCTAAAGGGTGGTGCTGAATTTTCTCATTACAGATCCTGTTTTCCATGGGGTTTACTCATCCTTATCAGGGTAAAGAGTCTCTTGTATTCTTAGGCTGCTGAGGGGTTTTGTCCCCCTCAAATCTTGAATAAGTGTCTTCTCTAATATTTTGGCTCATAGTATTTTTTACACCTTCATTACTAACTGTCAGTGATGTTGTTATTTCATATAGCTGGTGCTCCTTTGAATTTCTCTACATTTCTTTCTTCTCCCACCCCACTTCATGTATCCCATCCTGGGTTGGTTTCTTTGAGCCAAAGTATACCCCTTATAGGTGCATTCTGTGAAGGTTTTCAGTGGGACAGCCTCTCGGAGGCTTCTGGGTCTGAAAGTCCTCATTTCATCCTAGCCCTTGAATGCTGTTCATGTGGGTATAGAATTCTCAGTTGACAATGCAGTATCATACCATGTATTAATAGCGGAATGTACTGTTCCACTGCGTGTGGTCTTCATTGTTGCAATTGCGAAGTTTGCTCTCAATCCATTTGGAGTTTCTTTTTTTCCTTTTTTTTTTTTTTTTTTTTGAGAGGGGGTGTAAGGAGGGGCAGAGGGAGAGGGAGAGAGAATCTCCAGCAGACTCCCACTGAGTGCGGACGCTAAACCGACTGAGCGCCCCCAATGGTAGTTTCTTTATCAAGAATCTGTCCTTTCTTTCAAATTGCTCTTCACATTTCTTTCTTTCTTTGATGTTTTACAATTTAATTATAATATTTCTTTTTAAAACAGAGTTATTGAGGGGTAATGGACATGCAATAAAACTACTCATTGAAAGTGTTGAAGTTGAAGGGCACCTGGGGGGGCTCAGTCTGTTAAGTATCTGACTCTTGACTTTGGCTCAGGTGATGATCTCAGGGTCATGAGATCAAGCCCTGTGTCAGGCTCTATGCTCAGCATGGAGTCTGCTTGAGATTCTCTCTCTCTGCCCCTTCCTCTACTCTCTCTATCTAAAAATACACAAAAATTTTTAAAAGAGAAGTATAAAATTTGATACATTTGACACTTGTGAAACCATAGCTACAGTTAAGCACATATCTGTCACTCCCCAAACTTCTTGTGCCCCTTGTAATCTATCCTACTTCCCCACCCTCAACCCCAACCCCAGGCAAACATGGAGATGCTTTCAGTCACTATAGGTCAGTTAGCAACTTCTATGATTTTATATAAATGGGAACATAGAATATATCTTCATTTTTTCCCTCAGCAAAATTACTCTAAGATTCACGTTGTTGCCAATGTCAACAATTCATTCCTTTTTATGAGGGAAGAGTATTCAATTGAATGAATATATGCAATTGGCTTATGCATCACAAGTTGATGAACATTTGGATTGTTTCCAGTTTGGGGCTATTACAGATAAAGCTGCTACAAACTTTCATGCATGAATCTTTATATAGGCATGTGCTTTTATTTCTATGGGAGTGGAATGGCTGGGTCACACGGTGGGTGGACACTCAACTATTTAATAAACCGCCACACTGTCTTCCAAAGTGGCTGCACCATCTTCACATTCCCACTAGCAGTGCACGGGGGTCCCCGTTGCTTCATCTCCTTGCCAACACTTGGTAGGGCCAGTCTTTTTAATTTTAGACATTCGAGTGGGTGTGATGGGATAGCCTAGGGTTTGCATCTCTTCTACGGCTAACAACATCATTTCATGCTCTTACTGGCCATCCATGGTTCTGCTGAAGTGTCTGTTCGCATAGTTGTCCCCATTTTAATTGGCTACTTGGTTTCTTTTTATTGAAGTTTGAGAGGATGAAATGGGCTTACGTAGGGCTAGCACAGTGCCCAGCAGTGACAACTGGTCAAAAAACAGCATCCTTCCTGATTGAGCATGGATGGAGGGAGGGATAATGAGGGGGTGAGTGAATGAATGAGTGAGTGAGTGAGTGAGCAAGTGAATAAGTGAGTGGGTGGGTGAACAGAGGAATGGGTAATGGTCCTTCCCCCACCCCGGGTCTTCAGGAAGCTTCTGCCTCTCTGACCCTTCTGATGCCCAGTCTAATGCCAGACTGCCTCCCAAAGCTGCTCCCCCACTCCATGACACGGAACCACGGGGAACCTGGGAAGTGGGCGGCGCACTGGATTTAAAAGCTAGCCACACTGGCCTGCCATCCCTGTGTGGTGCACGGAAGACCTGGCGGTCAGAGCTGGGGGGTTTTATATATGCTGGACTAGTAGACTTCACCGTTGAAACCATTTGGACATTTGGTTTTCCTTGTTGTAAGGGCTTTAATCACAAATTAGTTCTGTAACAGATATAAGTCTATTTAGACTAACTGTTTTTTCTTAAGTGAACTTCAGTTGTTTACATCTTTGAAGGAATTTTTCACTTCGTGTATCATGTCAAATTTATTGGCAAGAAGTTGTTCAAGTAGAGTGAGGTCCGGAGTAGGGGGGAAGCTCAGGGCTGGAGAGGGGGCTGCACATGCAAGGACCCCGAGAGCCAGAGCCTCTGGTGGGTACAGGCTTCTGGGAGGGCCAGGGCCCTCAGGGAGTGACGTCAGACCCTGTAGGGTAGCTGAGTATCTGTAGGACCATTATCCATTCATCTGTTCACCCACCCACTCACTCTCACTCCCTCACTGACTTGTTCATTCACTCACTCACTCATCCCTCCTTCCATCCATGCTCAATAAGCAAAGATGCTGTTTTTTGGCCAGCTGTCACTGCTGGGCACTGTGCTAGCCTTACCTGGCCCCACTTCATCCTGACCACAATTTTAAGGGGCAGGTGCTGTGACCTCGCTGTTTTACAAGCGTGGAAGCCGAGGCCAGCAGGTTGCCTGCTCCACTCTGTCCCTTCCCCAGTGCTCAGAGCCCTGGATGCTGGAACCAGATCTGAAGATCCCTCTTCTGATACCAGCATGATTCACAAGATAGGATTATGACATTTAAAAGTCAAGACGGAAGCTCCTTTCCAGATGATGTGGTGCGGAGGCCTGGCTGGAAGCCGCTGCTCTGAGAAGCATTGGCTGGCCCGGGGCCTGGGCGGGCGGTGGGAGCGGACACGGTGTCTCTGGATCTAACAGAGGAGCAACCAGGTGACCTGCTGAGGCAGAGGCAAGGCACCTTCATGGCCACGCCTGGGTCCCATGTGCCCCGGTCTGCGCTGCGTCCACCTGTGCGTCCTGCCCACTTCCCCGGGGAACCCATAGGAGGTGTCCGAGCTGCCTGGGCAGGAAAGGGTTAAGGAAGTACTGAACACATCTCATTTACATGCAAAAGTCTCCCTGTCCTTTCCTCCCACAACCCAAGGCTTGTGCAAGCTGATCAATATTTCATGAAGACATTTCCTGTGACGTGGGGGGAGGCAGGTGCACGTGGCCTAGCTCCGTGCAAAGGGAAGAGCAGGAAGCTGGGGTCCGGGTGGCCCTGGGGCCCATGCGCTGCTGATTCCTCCTGAGCTGACTGCCCTGCCTCCTGCCACAGTCCCAGGCTCCTCTGCTCCTCCTCCCCGATCTGAGGATCTGAGGGGCCTCCTCCCTGCATAAATGAATGAACGAATGCTTCCCCAATACCATGCACCACCGGAGGCCTAGACCGCCTCACCTGGCTCCAGAAGCCGCACCCCTGCTCCACCTGTCCCCTCTGGGGAATGCCCTACCCACCCTCCACCCCTTGGCTCTTCCCTCCACCCTCATGGTGATGGGGGGACCAACCTGGTTCCTGCCCCCCACCATGCTGGGGTCAGACTGGAGACACCCAACACAGCCATGCACCCCGTGGGGGTGCAGCTGCAGAAGGAAACAGGGGCTGGGGAGCAGAAAGAGGGCCACTCCGTGGAGGGGCATTTCAGCTGGGACTTAAATAGTGTGGGTCAGGGTCTTGGAGGGGGAAGGACAGCTTGTGGGGAGACCCAGAGAGCTGGGAACATGGAGGGTTCTGGGCAAATCAGGAAGGGACAGAGAATATGGAGCAAGAGGGCTAGGGGGAGCCTGGGAGCAGGGATGGATGGGGAGGGCCAAGAAGCCCATGATTAGGGAGTGAGTTACCTTTCAGCAGGTGAGTTCCGGAGTCTCTCAGCCTGAGCCCAAGCCCCTGGTCTGCTACTAGGTCCAGGCCCCTGCAAAGAGTGGTCCAGGCCTGCCTTGGGGAAGCCCACTTGTAGGAGAGGAGACAGTGGGTGACTCTTAGTGTCCAGTGGGGGGGAGGTCTCAAGTGGTGGCTGGGGCTGAGCTCTGACCCCTGAGGACTCTTGTGGGGGGACAGTGAAATCGGGGTCTGTCCTGGAATTGAGGGAAGAATACTCGGGTTCCCATCTGGGCTTTCTTTACAATGTGCTGTGCGAGGGGCCAGGCTGGGCCTTAGTTTCCCTAGCTGTATGTGGCGTCCTGGCAAGCATCTCACAGACCCTCCTGAGATGGCTGTGATTCTGGGGTAGGAAGGGTTGACCCTGAGGAGTGCCCCACCCTCCCTGCTTGAACGACTGAAAGTGAATGCCTCCAGGCATGGAGGGGGGCAGTTGGGGACACAGGAGTAAGTAATTGCATTAGGCCATCGACGGGTCTCAATCTGCAGACCTCAGCGGAAGGGGTTCCCCTGGGGCCTGCCTCGTGACCCCTCACCCTGTACACTGTGTAATTTCTGAATAACAACTACCCAAATTCACTTACCCATGCAAATGGTCCCACGGGCCCTGGCCGTCGGGACCCTCCACCTGGCTCTCTCCCAGACCCACCTCCTCCGTCCTGTCGTCCCCGGAGGGCCAGGAGGGAGTGGGTCCTCACCCCCACCCCGCCGTTTGCTCACTCGTCCATTTACTCATACCTTCGTGTGTTTGTTCCTTAGCTGAGCCCTGCAGATGTTGCCGGGCTGTGGAGCTGACAACTCAGCGCTCTGCCCAAGGGTCTCTGGAGGCCCAATGCGAGAGGTGCATGCGCCCCGTGCCCATTTTATGGAGGAGGAAACAGGTTCCAAGAGGGCGGTGCCCGAAAGCCACACAGCTGGGAGGTCACTGTTCATCTCCTTTCCCAGGACAGGCCCGACTCCAGAAGGTTCCACGGTCCCGGCCTGACCTTCTCATCACAGGTGCCCCATGCACTTGAGCAGGGGCTCCCAGGCATGCGGGCGGCACTCAGGGCCCCGGGGCTCCCCCGTGGATGCCAGGGTTGCCGGAGAAGTGGGCACAGGCTGGGGAGCATGGTGTCAGCCCTGACCACCCCCCAGCCTGGGGGACGCTGTATGGCTTGGTGAGGGACAGCTGCTGCCCGGCTCCTGGATTCCTGCTCAGACGGGTGTGGGGGTGCTCAAGAGGGCGGAGGAGGGCCGTGGGGAGCTGGGGGCCCACCGTGGAGGGGGAGCACCCACAGTGTCCCCTTGGCCTTTTATCAATCGGCATTTCTCCCGGAAGGAGCTGTCGCCGCTGAAAGGCGCAGGAATGAAAAGATGCTCCTCGAGGACATTGCTCTTTGTCAGGAGCAGAAAGGTCCCATTTGCCGGCCGGGAGAGGATGCTGCCGGCGCCGCCTGGCCTGGGCCTGGCTGGGCCCCGCTTCCGCAAATGGCTTCGTGTTTTCATGTGAAACAGGTTGTTGGTAATGCGCTCTGTATTCTGTGATTAAAAACATGAATTATCGGCCTGGGGCGTTCATCGTGGCGTGGAGCCGGGGCGCTGAGCGGGAGCCTGCGTGCCAGCATCGCTCGGGCAGACGGGGCCTCGGGCCAGGGTTTCGCTGCCGGCCCGCTGCCCACATCTCTGCCGGCCCGCCCTCGCTCCTTGCTCGCTGCCGTCTCTGCCCCAGAAATGCTGCCCAACCCTGCCCATCCTCCAGCCCAGCGGGAACACCCTCCTCCAGGAAGCCTTCCTGACGGCTCTATCCACAGGCTGCTTCCCGTGCTGCCCTGCTCAGAGCCTCACCTGAGCCCATGGCCCTGGGGTGTCTACCCCCTGGCAGTGGCCCGGTGGCCCCTTCCCTCTGTGCCAGGCCCCAGGGGACTCTGGGGCTCAGTCCCTCCACCTGTCAGGTGGGAGAGACCCTCACAATGCAGCTAGAAGGAAGGACGGCGCGTCGGCTGGGGCATCGGGCGGGGCATCAGTGGGGAATCGGGGCACTGGGATTCAGGCCCACCCCACCACGGACCTGTGGGTAACGTGGGCAAATCCTTTCCCATCTCGAAGCCTCAGATTCCCCTGTGGTCACTGGAGTCTTGTGCGTCCAGAAAGGGGATGCTGGTGGCATCCATCCCGGAAAGTGCTGCTTGAAACCTCGCCCGCATCCCTGGTCCGGAGTGTCCGCCTGCTTGGGCTGCCCCAGCAAAGTGCCCCGGACTGGGGGCTTGGACCACAGAGGCAGATCGGCCACAGTCCTGGAGGCCAGAAGGTCATGGTGCCCCAGGCGTGGCTTCTTCTGAGGCTGTGGGGGTGTCCGTTCCAGGCCTCTCCCCAGCTTGGAGTCCTTGGTGCCCCCTCTCTGCCTCTGTCACTATATGTCCGTGGTCCTGTCCCCCCTTTTATAAGGACACACCCTCTGCCCCCCCCCGGTATGACCTCATCCTCACCTACCTAAGTGTACCTACAACAAACCTACTTCCAAATAAGCTCACATTCTGAGGTACTGGGTATTAGGATTTGAACATTTGGATTTGGGGGGCACATGACTCAGCCCATAACATCTGGAGACATTGCCTTGGGCCACTGGGCCCCTCAGCTGGCTCTGTCCACCGCACGCTGGCCACAGGCCCTTGACCCCGCCCAGTGGGCCGGGCAGAGACCCAGCCTCCGGGGGGGAAGGATCATGTCCTGGGACTTGGTAGTAGATGGACAGAGCTATCTCGGCTCATCTGGAGAAGCCAGGTCAAGGCAGGCGACCCAGGCTGGGAGATCTAGCAGTGTTGGGGTTTGGCAGACAAAGAAGAGGGTCTGTGTGTGGGCAACAGAGGAGCTCTCACTCCAGAGGCTGACGGGCTCCCTTGGCACAGATGGACCTGGGGAGACCCCCACCCAGGGAGCCTCCGTCTCCACCATCGTGTGGCCCAGACCAGTAGGGGCCGTCTTGCAGTTAGCTTGGGGCCAGCGAGAATCCCCAGAGACCCTCAGGGACCACAGTGGCACCCCGGTGTCCCTCCTGGTCTGACCTCGGGGACTTGGCTGAGGTCTTCGTTCCCCACCTGTGGGGCATCTGACCACTGGGCTCCCCGCCCCTGCCCAGACTCCACTCCCGCCTCTGTACTCAGGTGACCTTGGGCATGCAAGGAACAGGCGGGCAGGCCCCACCTCGGGGCGGAGTGTGGATCCCGTGGGGTGTGCAGGTGGCACAGGGCCTGGCGCAGGGTGGGGCCAGCTGCTCCCTTCCCTCCTCCCCCCTCCCCTGCTGGCTTCCTTCCTCAGAGCTTCTCTGGGGCAGCCTGGGCTCTCCTCCCCCACCCCAGGGGGGTCCCCGCTCTCTCTCCACAGCTAACTCAGGGCTGCCAGGGATCGTAGCCTCCCCACGTCCTCGTCCTCCAGTCTGGCTTTATGCTCTGCCCCAGCCCAGGGTGGGGGCGGGGCGTTTAGGGCGCATACTTGGCCTCCTGGAGTCAACACTGAATAATTAAGAGCCTCATAATGAAATCCTCATTGGGTATTGATTGTATCCTGGGGCTGGCGTGCAGGGAGCACTCAGGCTCAGCCGAGAGTCACTCAAAGGCGGAGGGGCCTGGAGCGGCCAGGGGCCCCCACAGGTGCCCAGCAAGCAGCTGGATGGGGCCTGGGGGGTCTTGTGTCTGCGGTGCCCGCCCCCAGGAGTGCCCAACCTGATAGGGAAGGGCCAGGCGTGAGGGTGGTTACGTGGTGGGGCTATAAAGGCTATGATGACGGGGAGCCCAGGGGCCCCTCTGCCTGGCAATCCTGGGAGACTTCCAGGGGAAGGTGTGGCTGGGCCTCCCGCGGAGTGAAGGGGTGAGGGAGGCAGGCCGGGATGTTGGGGCCACGATGCTTGGCAGGGGGTCCGGCGCCCTCCTTCATCCCGGTCCCCTGTCTAGAGGGCCTCCCTCCCTCCCTCCTTTTGCAGGTCTGGGTGGGGGCTCCTGGGGGTGAGACAGGCCCGGTGAGCAAGGGCTTCGCTCGAAGGGCGGCAGGAGTGTGTACTGTCTGCAGGCCGTCGCCGCCCCCAGAGGCCCGCTGCCTCGTCCCCACCTGCCTGCTCGGGGCAGCCCCACCCCCTCTGCCGTCATCGGTTCGTGGAGCCTCCTGCTCACTCTGCCAGCCGCGGCTGCATCTTCATAGGGACGAGAGACAGGTGCCCCGTCTGTCCATCCATCCGTCTGTAAAAGGAGTGGCACAGCTCCCGGAGGCCCCTGCCGCCCCCACCCGAGCACCACCCCGTGCTGAGCCGGGCCTGGGGGCCTCGCCCCCCCGCCTGCCCATGCACCTGCTTCTCCAGGGGCTGGATTCTGGCCCCTGCCCGGGAGCTCCCAGGCCAGCCTGGCCTCTCTGGACCCTCCCCTCGTCGGCCAGGGCAGCGCGCCTTCTGCACAGGGCCAGGCAGGGGAGGACATGGTGGCGGCTGCGCATTTACAGGGACGAATGAGCTGGTTTTTTCAGGGAAGGCGGATCTGGTCTCCGGCTCTTCTGGGCTCACGGGTCCCTTCCTTCAGGCCATGTCCCAGGGGCCACATGTCCAGGGCTGGGCTGCGGGGGCCTCTGAGTGAACAGGGGGGCCAGGCAGGGGGTCCAGCCAGGGAGAGCGGGGTCCGATGTCACCCGCAGGCCGTGAGACAAGCCCAGGGACAGGTGGGCAGCAGGACCACCCTCCCTGTGAAGTCAGGCAGGGCCACAAGGCCACAGAGGGTGGTGGCCAGGGCAGGGAGCCCCAGGGGGGTGGCTGGCCTCTGTGGCTCCCAGCTGGGGTGCCCTGCGGCGACCTCCCCACCGGGCACTGCGGCTTGTGGCCATGCTGCGCCCCCCACCCAGGGCCCCATCTATCCCAGAGGCAGCCCATGACGGATCCTCTGCTGGTGCTTCGTCAGCTGCTAGAAGGACTCCAGGTCTACTCAGCCGGTGCTGCGGGAAGGGGTCCAGCTGTCGTTGGGGAGGGGGTTATGCAGCCTGCGGGCGCCCCCTCCCCTCAGTCAGCCCGCAGACAGGGGCTGCCTCTGCTCCCAGAGCTCACCCTCACGGGGCCGGGGAACAAAGCAAACTCAAGTGCAGTCAGCACCCACATCGGCTGCGTGGCTGGAGCGGGGAGGTAAGGGGCTGAGCCAGCCGCAGCCCCTGGCCCCGTGGAGGGGACTGAACAGTGGCCTCAGGACAGAGAACGGCACACAAATCCGGCCGGACACACAGACAGTGAGCGGACGCCCACGGGGGTGGGAAAGCTGCGGTCCCCCCGACCAGGCGCCTCTGGGTCAGTCCGACTGTCGCACACAGCCCGTGCTCTGACCCCGGCCCCGGCACAGACTTCTGGAATCAGCTCTCCCGGCCCGGGCATCCCCAGGGGAATAATGCCAGTGCTGCAGGGGGAGAACTAAACGGGGGCTGCACCCCACATGCTTGGGCTCGCTGGCATGGGGTGAAGGCAGGACGGGG
>NW_023270825.1:1330602-1333620 GCF_011800145.1 Mirounga leonina
GCAGGACGGGGGGCTGTACCCCACATGCTTGGGCTCGCTGGCATGGGATGGGGGCAGGACGGGGGGCTGCACCCCACATGCTTGGGCTCGCTGGCACAGGGTGGGGGCAGGACGGGGGGCTGCACCCCACATGCTTGGGCTCGCTGGCATGGGGGCGGGAGCCAGGGCTACAGCTTCAGCAGACTTCCTGGACCCTGAGCAGCCGCGGGATGAACCCGCAGGTCAGGGAGGCACCGATGTTGGGAGTCAGGGATGGAGACGGACAGCTCTCGGTCAGAGGAAGGTCCTCAGGAGGGCACCGGGGGCTCCATGGAGACAGAAAGAGCTGACCAAAGCCTTCCTTGCTGGTGGCCAGGCCTGGGGGTGGGGGATGTGCTGTGTGGTCCCGGGTGCCTGTCACTCACCTTTGGGCTTCCTCGCCCAGTCTGGGGGTGCCAATGGCTCCCGAGTACATGCCCGAGGAAATCTCCCCCTCCCTGGGATGGGAGGGGACCCTTCCCCAGGGTCTGTCCCCAGCATCTCCAAGCTGACCCCTGGGCACTGGCAGCCCTACCCCCGACTGCCCCGGCTGCTGCCCGCCAGAGTTGCCAGCTCCTCGGCCCCCGGCCTTCCTGGTGTGCGCTGGGGGGGGGCTGGGCTGGCCCCCGGGGCCGCTCGGGGTGTGGGAACAGGAGGAGGCCGTGCACAGCTGAGCAGCCCTGGTTCCAGGAGGCTGGGGCACCACTAATAAGGTTGATATTTTAAAATACCGCTTGCAGGCTTGCTTCCCTTCCTGCAGCCTCATTACCCACCGCCCACCTTCCCAGTCAGGGCCCTTCATGAATATTCATCCAGCCCCATGCTAGCTCAGCACTTTGGCTGGTCCTCCCAGGGGCATTTGTCCGAAGGGCTGGGTCTGTGAGGGGGGCTCGGGCCCAGGGCTTCCCGCCTGGAGAGCTTCCCTCTGCTCCTTCCCCCTGTCTGGGTCATTCCCAGACCTACAGAGGGCTCTGACAGAGACCACTGCCTCTGCCCGGGGCACCCTCCACCTCCCCTCCGGTTCGACCCACGCGTCATTGAAATAGTGAGTTCACACTTGCTCAGCCCTAACACAATGCAGACCCTTGAAAGCAGAGTCACCGGGAGCCAGCGTGATCACACTCACACTACTGTGAGGGAGCGCAGCACAGAGAGGGTGAGCAACTCACCCAGGTCACACAGCTGAGCAGGGCAGCCCGGATAAGGTCACCTGCAGGTCTGCCTGGGGTTAGGGGGCCCCCCTGCTGGTGATGGACAGAAGCCTATTTGAGACAGAGAGGCAAGTGCCCCCTTCTCCAGGCAGGGCCTGAGGCTCAGCCAGGTCAAGCCAGCACCCCAGACCTCTTGACCCCTCTCAGCGCAGATATGTGGGTGCAGGGATCCCCTCTGCCGCCCTCAGTGGCTGGAGCATGGCCCTCCCAATGGGAAGGCCTGGGGGCTTGTCTGAGGTGGCCCTTGGGTGCAGAGCGGGGGCTGACCCACAGTGTCCAGCAGGCGAGGGGCAGTCAGGACCGCGGCCACCAGCCTGACTGCCCCTTCCGTTGAGCATCCAAGGGGGAAAGCAAGATGGTCAGACCCAGCTGCTCAAACCCAGCCTCTGCCACTTGCCCACGGCCCCTCCAAAGCTGGGAGCCCCAGAGGGGCCTGGACGCTATCCTCACGTGGGGGTGGTGGCTGTGGGGGCCGCAGGGGCACAGGATGAGGGGTGGGGCAGGTGCGGGAGGGGGCAGCCTGCCCGGCACTAGGTCTGGCCCATCAACTTGCTGGCACACGGACAGTCAGCCCCCGGGCCTCAGTTTCCCCCTTGTGCAGGGATGAGGGGCACGGTGTATTTCTAAAAGCCTCCCAGCCCTCCGGTGGCCGGCCACCCCTCAGGCCCAGGAGACACGGGGAGGATGATGTGCTCAGATGGGCTCCTGGTAACCCCGACCCCACTCCGCCGGGCCTGGAAGTTTCATTTTGGAAAGCACAGTAGGGGGCAACCCGGAGCTCTGATTGGGAGTGAGACGTGAACTCTGGCCACCCTGTGCACTCACGCACCCCTCCACCTCCTGGGGTCACCGAACCCGGGCCTCTCTGCAGAGGGGGTCACTCGCATGGCCAGCCCTGGCGGCTGAGACACCCCGGCTCCCGGGGAGTTTGCTTCAGCAAAGACAGGACCCACCAGAGGCCTCTGGGCCCCAGGCACCCCCGTGGCTGAGCCCCTCAGCCCCTGCTCCGACCCGAACCCACTGTTAGTGCTTATGGGCGAAACACCAGTTACTGAAGAAAGCAGAGGCCATGGATGGCGCGAGCCAACCTGCAGGCTGCTGTGGTATGCCCTGACTGTGCACACACGGACACACTCACACACACGACCCCACACACTCACGCTCACACACGTGGGTACACACACACGTGCACACACGCTCACACGGACCCGGGAGCTCCCTCACTCACACACATGTGCATACACGTTCACACGGACACGGGAGCTCTCTCACTCACACACACGCATGCACACACATCCACAAGGACACGGGAGCTCTCTCGCTCACACACGCATGCACGCCTGCACACATGCTCACACGGACATGGGAGCTCTCTCCTTCACAGACACATGCATGCACACACATTCACATGGACATGGGAGCTATCTCACTCACACACACGTGCACACACACTCACACGGACACGGGAGCTCTCTCGCTCACACTTGCACATGTTCACACGGACTCGGGAGCTCGCTCACTCACACACATGCACACGTTCACACAGACACGGGAGCTCTCTCGCTCACACACACGTGCATACACGTTCACACAGACACGGGAGCTCTCTCGCTCACACACACATGCACACGTTCACACGGACTCGGGAGCTCTCTCACTCACACACACGCATGCACACACGTTCACACGGACTCGGGAGCTCTCTCACTCACACAAACATGCATATGTTCACACAGACACGGGAGCTCTCTCGCTCACACACGCATGCACGCCTGCACACATGCTCACA
>NW_023270825.1:1333630-1377516 GCF_011800145.1 Mirounga leonina
GGGAGCTCTCTCGCTCACACACACGCATGCACACACGTTCACACGGACACGGGAGCTCTCTCACTCACACACACGTGCACACACACTCACACGGACACGGGAGCTCTCTCACTCACACACAGTTGCACATGTTCACACGGACTCGGGAGCTCTCTCACTCACACACACACATGCATACATGCTCACATGGACACAGGAGCTCTCTCACTCACACACACGTGCACACATGTTCACACAGACACGGGAGCTCTCTCACTCACACATACATGCACACGTTCACACGGACTCGGGAGCTCTCTCGCTCACACACACATGCACACACACTCACACGGGCACGGGAGCTCTCTCACTCACACACACATGCATACACATTCACACAGACTCGGGAGCTCTCTCACCCACACACACACATGCACACACATCCACACAGACACGGGAGCTCTCTCACTCACACGCACGTGCATACACGTTCACACGGACTCAGGAGCTCTCTTGCTCACACACATGCATGCACACATGCTCACATGGACACAGGAGCTCTCTCACTCACACACACACACATGCACACACATTCACACGGACCCGGGAGCTCTCTCACTCACACACACGTGCATACACGTTCACACGGACACGGGAGCTCTCTCACTGACACACACATACACACACACACTCAAGTGCACACATGGGAGCTCTCACACACGCTCACCCTCCCCAGCTAAGGACCAGGGACTCCAGCTCTCTGGCATCTCTGCTCTTGTGTGGCACAGGACCCCCCAAAACAGCGATCCAAACTGGCCTACGTGCCCCAGTCAGCCCACTGTCCTGTGGCTACGGCCCCAGCCCCTGACCCAGCCCCTACCCTGCAGCCTTCTGGAGGAGAGAAAGGCTGCAGAGACCACACCCAGGCTCTGGGGACCCTCGCACCCCCCGGCTCTCCACGGAGTATCCTGGGTCTCCTGAGGTGCATGTATGGAAGTGACCCTCCGCCAGGCCCTGTCAGCTGTGCTCCAGAGGCCACGGGAGGTGCGCCGTGCCCCCGCACTTCCCTGCGCCCGGGCCTGCCATGCGCGTGCGCTGCCCGCCACCTCCCAGCGCCTGCCTCGGGCTGCAGGACTGAGACCCTGCCTCGGGGAGCCCAGGCACGGCTCTGAGCGCAAAGTGGGACCTCAGGAAATGCTGGTGGCATCGGTGCCGCTGATATTCGGCCAGGTCTCTCCACCTGACCCAAAGCCCAGGCCCTCCCCTGGGGTCCCGGTGGGGGAGCGACCGTGCTTGGTCACACTGGGCGTTCTGAAGTCTTGTCACTCCATCAGCCAAGCTTTGCCTGGCCGGGGGGCTGCCAGCTCTCGAGGGAGGGCTCCGTCACTGAGATGGGCCCACAGCGGTCACATCCTTAGGGGGCCCATGGGCCATGGGGAGGAGAAAATCAGACCCCTCCATCACTGTGGGCAAAGACCGGGCCCACAGAGGATGGGGACTTAGGGGAGGGGCCTGCACTGTGCCGACCATGGGGTGCTGCCTACCCCACGGGGCAGCCAGGGCTGGGGCACTTGGCAGCCAGAGCATCATTTCTCTGGACCAAGAGCTCCTTCTCTGGGCCCCTGGTCAGAGCAGGACTTTGCTAGAAAGCAGATGCTGAGCTCTGCTTTCCCGGAAGTCAGGGGCACTGTGGGCAGGTGGCTGGGGCCGGGCCCTGCAACAAGGGGCGGATGGGACCACAGGAGACTGAACATCAGCGCCCCTGCACGTTGCCGGCCCTGCCCTCCTGGTGGGAGCCGCCGGCCCGCCCGTCTGGGGCCTGCCCACCTGTCTGGGGCCTGCCCACCTGTCTGGGGCCTGCCCGTGCAGTCCCAGGCTACAGACGGCAGCTGCTGTAAACAGGACCGCAGAGCCGCCCAGAGCTGCCTGGGGGCCCAGGTGTGTCCGTGCAGGGCTGGGGCCTGGCCGCGTGACTTTGGCAGAGAGACAGACAGCAAGGAGGGGACACTAGCCTTAGAGAGACCCTCCCTGGCAGTCCCCACCCCCATCGATGAGAGGGGCGGAGGGCAGGGCTGTCTGCAGAGCGAACTCTGTCTCCTTGTTCTTGGCTCCTCCACACCCCACCCCGGTTCATCTTGGCCTGGCCTCTGCACTGTTAGGTTAGGGGCTCCCTGGAGCACCTCTGGGGACATGTGCAGGACTGAACCCCTGTGACCCAGAGGTTCTGTCCCATTTCCAGGTCTTTCTGGCCTCCGCAGGCTCTGGTCCCCTCCCCAGGGTCCACACAGAGCAGGGGCCCGCATGTCACTGGGGCTCGGCCAGCCTAGCCAGAAGCAGAGGGGCTGGCCAGATATTTGTTCTCAGCTGGATGGGGACCCGTTTTTCTTGGCTCTAGCCCTGGCCCAGTGCGGCCCAAACATGCCCTCAACTCCTGTCCAGCTGCCCCCCTCAGGCTGCCCCAGGGACTGTCCTCCGTGCTGCCTGGGTGTGGAAGAACCTTGCCCAGGCCCAGCCCTGCCCCCGGACAGGCACAAGTGGGCCCCTGGTGACACCGGGGTGGCTGTGGCTGAGCTCAGGTCAAGGCTGTCCTGGCTGAGGCCAGCTCTGCAGCCGAGCCCGCTGGCTAGCAACTAGTCCAGTGTGCCCATGGGAGGCACGTGCCCCCGGGCCAGGGGCTGAGCCCCCACCCGGAGGGAGAAGCCCTCACTGGGGCTGCCAGGTGCTTGAGGCTGGCTCAGTGGAGCCAGCGGCCACTCCGACCCAGCAACGAGCCCCTTGGGAAGGGCAGCGCCAGCCCGGGCGGGCAGGAGGGCCGATTCTGCCGGCACCTTCATCCACGCCTCCTGGGTCCCTTGCAGAGGACCTTGGGAGATCCGGGTATCTCTCGGGAATTGTCCCCAGGACGCTGGGGAAAGCCCTTCGAGCTCTCCCGCTCTCACGCAGCTGTCTGAGGATCTTCGGTGCCCCCGGCGGCGCGGCCCCATGCAGGTCCACCTCGCCAGGCACGGAGCACGGGTCCCCAAGGGCAGCGGGAAGAGGCCGGCCGGGCGCCCCGGTCCCCTGCCTGGGTTCAGGCAGAGGCTGGTACATTGCATCCCACCTCCCTCCCGTGGTGCACCGTGGCTCTTCTGCACGTGGGCCACGAAGAAGGTACAATCTTCAAGTCCCCTGCTTTACAGAGGAAGCTGGGGCCGAGCGGCCTCACACGGCGGGCGATGTCAGAGCCGGGGTCCTCCCGCCGTGGTCTGAGACCTCCGCTGCCCGGCTCCAGACCTGGGAAGAACAGGGAGGGCTGCCTGGAGGAGGAGAGGGTTGGGCCGGGCGAGGGAGGGTGAGGAAGGTGTGCTTGCGGCCCAGGCCCAGGGGAGACGCCGTGCTGGGGGTTACCTGGGGTTGGCAGCGCCGCACACCCAGCCTGCGCTGCTGGAGAGATGGGTGCTCTGCAAAGTGTTACGCAGGCTGTTTGGGCTTGACGTGTGCCGCTGACCTCTGTCCAGGACAGGGAGGACGGCTCGGGGCGCCCTTCTGCCGCTTCCCCGGGCCAGGCCCTTCGCTCACAGGTACGGCCACACCAGCTCTCCACCTCCTCAGGCCACGTACTACATTCCCCATCCTGCAGCAGACGAAACTGAGGCACAGGAGGGGAGGCGATATACGACTGGAGCCTGGGGAGGGCCTCTTGCCCAGACACGTCTTGGATGGTCCTCACGGTGCCCTCAAGGTGGGGGTCACCTCCCATTTCAGAGCTGGGATCTGAGATGCTGAGGGGCCAGCCAAGGGGTGCGGAACCTGTCCCCAGCCAGGGTGTCTGCCTCCAGTCTTGGGCTCCTCGTCCCCTTTCCGCGAAAGGGGAGCCGGGGCTGTGCCCAGGGATGCTCCCCAACACAAGGAAGGGTTGAACAGCAAACCTGTCTTGGACTTACCCCAGGGATGAAAGGATTCTCGCTGTCTGCATGGGGAAGGGTGGGGGGTGCAGGGTCTAGGGTAGCTTTATGTCCCAGCATCCCTGCAAGTAATTGTCACCCACTTGACCACTGCAGGACCAGCCCCTGACCACACAGCTTGGGCACAGAAGGGGCTGTTGGGCCCCACCCGTGCACCCGGGGCTGCCCACCACCCCACCAGACCACCCAGGCCCCCTGCACTGTCCCGTAAGACACGGGCCTGGACCCCATGTCAGGGCTGCAGGGTTCTGTCCTGGGTGGGGTGGGGGTCTGGGCCTGCAGCTAGGAACACTGGTCTGAGCCCCTCATCAGGGCCGGCAGGGTGGGCACTGGGGAGGCTGGCGAAGGTTACTGGAGCTCGGAGGGAATGCTCCAGCAAGGAGGGCAGGGAGCCGGCGGGGACGGGCCTGCCAGGGCTGAGCCAAGGTCCTCCCAGAGCTGCCCCAGAGCCACCCCAGAGCCGGCCGGGTGCCGCCCCTGCCGCGTGGAGCGACTCCCCCCCCTTGCCCCCGGGGCCACGATCCTGTGAGGAGGAATAGGAGAGCCGGGCTTCTCATGAGTGAGGAGTGGCACCCCGCTGTCGGGGCCCCCAGACCTCCTCCTCCCACCACCGCTGGTGGAGACACCCAGCCCGCCCCCAGACCCACAGGCTCTTTCTTCCCCACCTTCCCCTCTTAAATCTCAAACAGCTCTTTCTGGCGCTGCTCCCGAGCTGAGCCATCCTGCACACTCCTTCCTGGGGAGGGGAAGAGGCTGTGGCACGTGGAAGCCAAGTGGGACCACTGGCCAGCTGCCTGCCCCCCACATGTGGGCCCAGCCTCATCTGGCCTGGCCACATCTCCAGGCTCAGCTCAGGGACTGGACTCCAGCTGCCGGTCTCCCCCGCCCCCCACCATGCCTGCTGCCCGTGGCCTCAGATGCCCTCAGCTCCCCCTCAGCTCCCAGATGCTCCGGATCCTCACAGAGGGATTCTTGACCCACCTACCAACTCCCTGCCCGCACCACCGTGCCCTTCCCAGCCCTCCTCCTCCAGCTGTCCCCGGCCCCCCGAGTGTCTTCCCCGAACCCCCAGACTCCTGCTCAGATCCCTGGCACCCAGGGCGGTTGGTCAGGGAACAGGATCCAGGCTGTGCACCCCTCTGCTATGTGGAGCGTGAGGGGCCAGTCAGAGCCTGTCCTTGGGCTTCAGGGTGACAGAACCAGCAGTGCTTGGGGAGAAGGCCAACAGGGCAGGGGAGACCTGGGAGGTGGCACCGCTGGACCTCAGCTGGAGCGTGCCTGGGGCTGGAGTCTGGGAACCACTGGGAGAGGTGGGCAGTGACCCAGAGGGTGAGGGCCAGTGGGGATTGGGGTGGGGGCCGGGGTCAGCAGTCCAGGGGAAGGACAAGGACAGGTGGAGCCACTGTGTGGACACATGGAGGCCCTGCCCTTGCCTGAAGCCTAAGAAGTTGGCGGGGGAGGAGGGAGGAGGGAGAAGGGGAGGAGAGGGAAGAGAGGGGGAAGGTAGAGGAGGGGGAGGAAGGGAGGAAGGAAGGATGAGGGGATGATGGGAGGACGGGGAGGGGGAAGAGGGGGCACGCGGAGGAGGACCAGAGGAGGGGGAAGGATGCGGGGAGGACAGAGAAGAGAAGGAGGAGGGGGGGGGATGATGGGAGGAGGGGGAGGGGGAAGAAAGGGGGAGGAGGAGGGGAGGACAGAGAAGAGAAGGAGGAGGAGGAGGAGGAGGGGGAAGAAAGGGGGAGGAGGAGGAGGCTTTGCCGTCTCTGACCCCATCTGGATATGCCCTGTGGAATGCCCAGACCCTGCCCTCCATGGAGAGCTGCCTTCCCTTAGGAGCTCATAGATGGATCCCGGTACCATCATTTCGAAGGATATTAAAGTCTGGACCATCCTGTCGGCCCCCGGCCATCGCGGGAGGCCCACGGCGGAAGAGGGCCCCTTCCCAGGGCAGGTCTGTTTCATCACCTGCCGGTGGTGCCCGTGGTATCACATGGCGAGGCAGCCCCCCTGCGGACTCCCCGCGAGGGCCCAGGGTCCCGGGGCAGTGTCTCCCCAGGGGACCCGGAGTGGGGGGGCACAGCCTGCAGGGAAGGGTGCAGGGCATCTGTGCTGGGAGGGGCAGGGCGGCCAGGGGCAGCAGAGTTGGCCCATTCAGAGCCGCTGCCCCCGCCTCGTAACCGTGGCTCTGAGCCAGAGCCAGCCGGGACGAGTGCCGCGAGCACCGTGGCCCCCGGGGAGCAGCATGGGTGCTGGGCTTTCAGGGGACCCTCAACCGCAGACCCCACCTCAGTCACCGCTGCCTGACCACCTCCAGCCAGGCCGACCCTGGGCGAGGGGTGTCCAGCGCGAGAGTCTCTGATTCTCCCCCAGATGGCCTTACCCATTTTAGCCAAGGCCCAGGGGCACGAGGGAGCAGACGCTCTCACCGTGGAAGTGCCGTGGAAGAATTTCCACACCCTCGTTCTGGCATACACTTTCCTGATGTAGGGCTGCCGTCCTCACCGCCACCCTCCGGGTGCTGCAGCTCAGGTCTCTGTGCCAAGGCCAGGCATCACGGTCAGCCCACGGGCTGCTCAACAGAACCTCCGGGCAGACCCTCCCAGGGTTGCTCAGTACACAACCCACACACCATGCCCACTACTTCTGCCTATGACCTGAGGCCACCAGGCTGGGTGTGGAGAGGTGCAGCCTGGCTGTCATGACCCGTGTCTCTCTATAACTCAGAAATCTCTTTAGGAAGTTAAAAACAGAGTCTCAACTCGCTCCCTGCTCACCCGCCCTTCCCCTTGCTCTGGATGCAGATCCACAAGTCCTTGGTTCAGGGATTCGGGGTCCAAAGTCTGAGCTCTACAGCCAAGGTCAACGGAAGGAGGAGGGAAAGCCCAGCCCAGGGGAGGAAGTGAGCAGCTTGGACCCTAATGCAGCAGAGAAGTCTGCGGGCCTGGAAGGGCATGCGCAGGCCAGGAGCAGCGGTGGGGGCAGCGTGCAGGGGGTAGGCAGGCAGGCTGCTGGGCTCCTGGTCAGGGTGCGCTGAGCTCTGGCCTTTCTGGGGCGGGTCAGAAGTGGTGCCTTCAAGCTTCCCCTCCCGCAACCCTACCCAGCCTCCTGAGTGATCCTCTCTGAGCATCGCCTGGGAACCGGTGTTTTAAAGGGCTCCCAGGGGCTCCATTGCCCTGAGAGATGCGGGAGCCCCCGGGGTCCGTGACAGACGGCTTCTACATTCACCGTCTCGTCTCATCTCCACGGAAATCCAGGAAGTAGGTGTGAAGCTCATCTCCGTTTCACAGAAGACGAGTCTGAGGGTCAGGGAGGCAATGGGCTGACTGGTGAGCAGAAGTGAGATGTGGGCCTGGGTCTTCCCAGACCTGGCCTGGGAGCCTTTGTCTTCAGCAGGCCCCTGTCGCAAACAGTACTGGGCCTCAGGGTGCCCTCCCCTCAGACCACACGGCCCCCAGGCTGGTGGCTGAGCCGATGTCACAGGAGGATTTCTCCTCCCAGCGTGATTGATTCGTATTTACTTTTCATTTTCATTTTGCTAGCATTCATTTTGTCCGATTAGATTACCTGTTATTGAAGAAAATTTGGAAATTCTGGGTGAGACTCAAGGGGAAAATTCAAATCCCTTGTAACCCATCACTCAGACCAAATCTGATGCATTTCTTTCTGCTTTTTTGTTTGTTTGTTTGTTTGTATGACATTCTGTAATTATTTCTGCACTTACTTGTTGGCATTCTAGTGTAAGGAATTTGTCTGTTCATTTTTTATTTCTGTTTGTATGGATTCACACATTCTTAGTTTGTGCAGTGCCCAACGTTGCTACCACTCTTGTTTGGGTGCTCGCATTGTCCCAGATTTGGCCTGTGGGAGCCCCAGGAAGTCACCGCCAGGGTCCTTCATGACACGTCCCTCATTCTTCGAGCACATCCTGGCCTTCTGGCACCAAAGGTGTTTCAGGCTAGTTTTCACGTTCCCTGGAAATAGCCATATGAGGAGCCATATGAGAAGCCCCGGTTTCTTTAGTGGAGAAGGTATTTAGAAGACAAGATCTGGGCCCTAAGTGTGCTCAGCACGCTGGGGAGTCCTTGCTCCTGGGCTCTCTCTGCCAGCAGGACTGGTTAATGTGCTTTTCCACATACCGTGTGTAGAAGGACAAGCCTGCATGCAAATACCTTATCGGGAGGTCTTAGCTGATAACCACGTTCCAGTGCAATGTTGCAGGGGTCCATCTTTGTTTTGTGACTTTTCATAGCTGTAGCTTGCTCTCCAGAGGGAGAAACTCGGCTCACGTGGTCCCCGGGACATTTATTCTTTTTCTTGAGCCTAGTATACAGAAAATAGTTTCAGACATGAAATGAGGGGGGAGCCCTAGTGACTGGAGTTCAATATTTGTTTTCAGGGTGTATAAGAGAGAGAGATGGAAGGAGGAGGAGGAAGAAGGAAAGGAAGAAAAGGAAGAAGAAGGGGAAATGAATCAGGAGAGGAAAGAGGAGGATTTACACCCAGTGCAACGCATAGATTTTAAAGGCAAAATTTGATGAGTTTTGTCGAACATATATACCCATGTAGTCATCACCCTGATTAAGATATTAAACACTTCCAACACCCCAACACATCCTCTCGTGCCCCCTCCAGTAAGCCCCCAACCCTTCAGCAACCACTGTTCTAGAGTTCCCTACCACCATGGGTTAGTTTTGTGACCTCGATGTGAATGCAAGGATACGGCACGCACTTCTGTTTCTGGCTGCTCTGTGTGCCCACAGGAGGATCATGAGACACATCCCTGTTGTGGCATGTGTCCCAGCGGACCCGCTTCTGTTGCTGAGGGCAGTTCCGCTGGGAGCATGTATCACTGCTTGTTTATCCGTTCTCCTGGTGGTGGACACCTGGGCCGTTTCCAGGATTTGGCTGTTATGAATAAGGCTGCTGTCAGCATCCTTATCCAGTCTCTGGGGACATGTGTTTTCATTTTTCTTGGCTATGGGGACATCCCAGGGAGTGGACTAGCTGAGTCAGAGGGAAGGTCCATGCTTCACTTTACAAGAGACGGCCAGGCTGTTTTCCAGAATGGTTTCCATTTCCCCTCCCACCAGTGGTGCATAGAGTCCTGGTGGCTCCGTCCTCAGCAACACTCGGTCTTTTCATGGTTAGTGAGCCTGGGGCATGTGAGTGTTACCTCGTGTCCTCGTGTTCTCGGGGCCACCACTCGAACCTCCTGATGACGGACGGTGTTGAGCACCTTTCTTTCCTGTTGTTGTTGGCCCTTTGTATTTTGTGTTTGTTAAAGTATTTTGCCTATTTTTTTTTTATTCTTTGTCTTTTTATTAGTGATTTGCAGGGCTTTCTTCTATGTTCTGGATAGAAGTCCTTTGGCCGACTCGTGAACTGCAAGCATTTTTCCCAAGCACGACCCTTGTCTTTTTTAGTTCCTTAATTATGTCTTTTGAAGACCAGAAGTTTCTGTTTTTGCTGAAGTCAAATTCAGCTACTTTTTTTTCTTTTAGGGTTGTTTTTTTTTGTTTTCTGTTTGAGAAAGCTTTGCCTCTCCAAGGTCATCAAATCATTCTCATGTTTTTGTTTTGTTTTTGTTTTTCCTGGAAGCTCTACACCTTTAGCTCTCAGGATTACGTATATAACCCATCCCGAAATAATCTCTGTATGTGGTGAGACCTAGTGATGGAGACTCATTTCTTCCCATATATTCATCCACTTGGTTCAACGTTATTTGTTGACAATACCCTCCTTTCCACATTGAATTGCTGGGCTATGTCATTCAAAATTCAACTGATCATGTAGATCCGGGTCTGTTTCAGGACTCTCTCTTTGGTTCCATTGAACGATTCGTCTACACCTACCCCAAAAAACACATCACCGTCTCCATTACTGCAGCCTTAGAGTGAGTCTGAAATCAGATGGTGCTATTCCTCCAGCTTCATTCTTCTCTTTCAGAATTGCTCTCCTCCTACTCTTGGTCCTTTGCACTTCCACGTAAGTTTTAAGATTAACTTGACAGTTTCCACAAAAGTGCTTCTGGGATATTGATTGGCATGGCGTTAAATCTGTGGCCCAGTTTGGGGAGAATTAACCTCTTCATAATACCAAACGACCAATCTGTGTCATGTTACATCTTCCCATTTGTTCAGGTTTTCTTTAAGTTCTCTAAAGATTTTTTTTTTTAATTAAAACAAGTAGTATTACATTTCAGTTTACAGTATAGAGGTCTTGTTTGGCTTTCAGTAAACTCCTAACCTCCTGATTTTAAATTTAAACCTCCTGTTATAAATGGAACTGTTATTCTAATGTCATTGTCCTATTATTATAAGTTGAAAAATCTATGGTCATAAACTAATCTTGGTGTCTTGATACTGAATTCTGTATCTTACAAAATTCACCTATTAGTCCTAGTTATTGTTTCTCAGATTTTTTACAATTTTCTACATAAAGAATTACCTGTGATTAAATAACATTGTACTTCTTTATTTCCAAACTGTATGCCTTTTATTTATTTTCCTGGTTTTATTGCCCTGCTAGGACCTCTAGTACAATAATGAATAATAGTGTTTCCAGCTTCAGGGGGAAAGTGTCCAATATTTCACTATTAAGAATGACGTTTGTTATCTCTAGGTTTTTAGTAAGTGTTCTTTATCAGCCTGAAGAAATTTTTCCTATTTGCAGTCTGTCCAGAGTTTTTCATTTTATCCTGACTAGGTGTTGAATTTTGTCAAATGCTTTATCCATTCTTATTGAGATGATCACAGAGTTGTTCCTTCTTTGGAGTGAACGACGTGAATTACATTGGATGGGTTTTTAAATATAAACCAACCTTTCATTCCTGAAATAAATCCCACTTGATCACAATGTAATCTCTTTTTTTTTATATTTTACTATTCATTTGCTAATATATAATTAATATAATTTGTTAATATATAATTGCTTATATTCATTTTGCTATTACTTAATTAAAGACATGCATCTATGTTCATAAAGAATATTGGTCTTTTCTTTTGTAATGCCTTTGTCAGATTTTGGTATCAGGATAATGTTGGCCTCATTAACTGAATTTGGAAGTGTTCCCTCCTCTTCTAATTTCTGAAAGAGCTTATGCAAAATTGGTGTTAATTTTTAAAAAACGTTTCATAGAATTTACCTGAGAAAACATATGAGCCCAGAGTTTTCTTTGTGGGAAGGTTTTTGAGGATGAATTCAAGAATTAAAATACATATAGAGCTATTCAGATTTTATCTTATCTTACGTCAGTTTTGATACGTTTTCCAAAAAATATGTCTGTTTCACTACATTGTTGCATTAAGTTGTTCGTGACATCTCGTTATCTGCTGTATCCTTGGTGATGTTCCCTTCTTAATTCCTGATCTTAATCATCTGCTTTTCTCTTTTTTTCTTTGATTACTGGAGTAGGGAGGAGTTTATTTTATTAACCTTTTCAAAGAGCCAATTTTTGGCTTTGTTTATCATTTCTCTTTTTTTAATTTCATTTACTTATGCCTGTACTTTATTATTTCCTTCCTTCTCTGGGCTTAAGTTGCTCTGATTTTGCCAGCTTCTGAAGGTGGGAATTTATTGGCAATTTTTTTTCTGTAAAGGAGGAGGTTTCTTCCTCCTAACACCAAATATGCAGTGTCCCACAATTCGACTGAATTCTGACACTGTCTCTCTGGTGCTAGGGCCAGATCCCACAGCTTAGGGACTCGGTCCCACTAGACCACCCAGCAGTCTCCTGTAGTTTTGACCCCAGGTCTGCAAGGCAGGGGTTCCCAGGAACCCCGCCTCAGGCTCAATAAGTCACTAGAACAGCTCACAGAATTTAAGAAGGTGCTTCACTCACATCTACCTATTTATTATAAAAGAAGAAAAATGAGCAGCCAGATGAAGAGGTCCATAGGGTGCAGGGGTTTCTGGACCCGTGGATTTAGGGTGTGCCATCCTCCTAGCATATGGATGTGTTAAGGTCTCTGACCTCCTTGTTTAGGGATTTTTTATGGAGGATCCATTAAGTAGGCACAATTGATGAAATCATTGGCCACTGGTGGTTGAACGTAAGCTTCTGTCCGTTTCTCCTCCCTGCAGGTTAGGGGTGGGGCTTGAAATCCCAAACCTCTCCTGGTGTTTTGGTCTTTCTGTCGACCAGCCCCCATCCTGAGGCTTCCTGGGGCCCCCAGCTTCCAGTCACCTCATTAGCATACAGAAGACACACTTATCCCTCTGAGGATCACACGGGCTTTAGGAGTTGTAGGCCAGGAGCCACGACAAACACAAAATATTTATTTCTTTTTCTATGACACGGCCAAATAGTAAATATTTTAGGCTTTGTGGACCATATCGTCTGTTGCAACAGCTCAGCTCTGCCTCCGTAGTGTGAAAGCAGCATGGATAATACATAAATGTATGAGCATGGCTGTGTTCCAGTAAAGCTTTATTTTTAAAATGTGTGGTTGGCCCACAGGACACAGTCTGCCAACTCCAGACTGACTTCATTGATTTTAACCTCATCCTCTTTTCTAATTTAAGGATTTAGAACTTTCAATGCCCCCCTATGCATTGCTTTGTCTGGATCCCACAAAACCCATTCGTGTTTTTGTTATTATTCTGATTGAGATACCTTCCAATTCCTCTCGTGATTTCTTTTCGACCAATGGATTACTTTTAAAGTATGTTACTTAATTTCCATGTATTTGGGGGCCTCTCTAGATGTAATACTATTATTACTTACTTCTAATTTAATTTTATTAAATTGTATCCTTACAATCAGAAACCAGATCATATGCTTGCAATCTTTTGAAAATTTGTTGAGAGCTATCTTATTATATGTCCCTTCACGTGGTTTGTCCTAATGAAGGTCCTAGACACACTGTATCTTCTGAAATTGTTGGCAGGAGTGTTCGCAAATTTTCAGATAGATCAAGGAGGTTGGAGCATTGTGTGGGTCCTCCACATGCTTCCCGATTTTCTTGACTACTTCTGCCAGTTTCTTAGAAGAAAGGGTTAAAACCTGTTGTGGGGGTGTCCATTTCTCATGTTAGTTTTGTTGGTATTCACCCCATGTATCTCAAAGCTCTTGTTGGGTGCATACACATTTTGGCTGTGATGTCTTCTTGATGAGCTGACCCTTTATCATCATAAAGTGTCCTTCTTCATTCTCCTAGTAGTCTGGTCTTGAATTCCACTTCATCCCATATTCTTTTTTTTTTTTTTTAATGTTATGTTAATCACCATACATTACATCATTAGTTTTTGATGTAGTGTTCCATGATTCATTGTTTGTGTATAACACCCAGTGCTCCATTCAGTACATGCCCTCTTTAATACCCATCACCGGGTTAACCCATCCCCCCACCCCCTTCCCCTCTAGAACCCTCAGTTTGTTTCTCAGAGTCCATAGTCTCTCGTGGTTTGTCTCCCTCTCTGATTTCCGCCCCCTTCACTTTTCCCTTCCTACTATCTTCTTCTTCTTCTTTTTTTTTTTTAACATATAATGTATTATTTGTTTCAGAGGTACAAGTCTGTGATTCATCAGTCTTACACAATCCACGTCAGGTTTCTTGCACTCAGCATGTATTTGGGTCTTCATTTTATCCTGTCTGACAATCTCTGCCTTTTAGTCAGAATGTTTCATCCATTTACCCCAGATGTCATTGTTCATGTAGTTGGACTTAGTTTGCCATTTTGTTCATTTTCTATTTGTCTTATTTCTTTTATGTTCTGTGTTCCTCCTTCTTTGGAGTTAATTGAATTTTCTTTTATGTCCATTTAATTTACTTCATTGTGTATGGTTTTTATTTTTGATTTTTAGCTAGACCTCTTTGTATTATATTGAATGTTTGCTCTAGGGATTTTAGTATACATCCTCAATTTGCCAGTTGACTTCGAGTTACTATGGTACATTTGTGTCATTCCCACCCCCCTGCTATTTGTGGATTATGATTATCGTCAAATACCTTGTATCTGCATATGTTGTTAACCTGACAGTGCAATTTTTGCTTGAAAATTTACAGAGATTGAGGGGCACCTGGCTGGCTCAGTCAGTGGAGCATGCAACTCTTGATCTCAGGGTTGTAAGTTTGAGCCCCATGTTGGGTATAGAGATTACTTAAAAATAAAATCTTTTAAAAAAATAAAGTTTACTGAAATTGAGAGATGGGAAGACAGTATTTTGTATTTACCTATAATCCTGCCATTTTTGTTTCTTCTAATCCCTCACTGCACACATGAGGTCCCCTTTGGTGTTATTTTTCTGTCTGTGATAAGAGTTTCCTTCAGCACTTGGTGTAGTGCAGATCTGCTAGGGACAAATTCTCTCAGCTCCATTATCTGAAAATATATTTTCTTTCATTTTTGATGGGTAAGTTCTCTTACAGGATTCTGGATTTTGCTTTCTGTTTTTCTTTCAACGCTTACAGATGTTGATCCATTGTCATCTGGTCTCTAGTGTTGGTGATGAGAAGTCAGCACCATAATTAACACCACTGTTCTGTATGTAATCTGTCATTTTTCTCGGGCTGCTTTCAAGTATCACCCTTCACTTTTGGTTTTTAGCAATTTGACTCTAATTTCCCCATGGTGGCTTTCTTTGTATTCTTCTTGCTTGAAATTTTCCAAGGTTTTGATTCTGTAAGTTGATATTTTTAATTCATTTGGGCAATTGTGTTAGACTTTTATATTACCCCACACGACATTGAGGTGCTATTCATTTTTAAAAATTGCTTTCTTCTTTATTCTTCAGATTGGATTTTTTTTTTTTAAGATTTTATTCTTTTATTTGAGAGAGAGAGAGAGCACAAGCCAAGTGGAAAGGCAGAGGGGAGAGGCTCCCGCCAAGCAGGGAGTCCGATGAAGGGCTCGATCCCAGGACCCTCTGATCATGACCTGAGCCAAAGGCAGACGCTTAACCAACTGAGCCACCCAGGCGCCCCCAGATTGGATAGTTTTTACTGACTTATCTTCAAGCTCACAGTCCTCGCTTACCTTTTCCCTTCCGCTGTTATGCCCTCCAGTGAATTTTTCATTTCAGCTACTGTATTTTTCAGTTTTAGAATTTTCATTTGATTCTTTTATGTATTTTCCACTTTCTTGCCAAGATTCCTTATCTGTTTAATAATTATGTTTATATTTCCTTTTAAGTCCTTGACCATATTTATAATAGCTATTATTATAAAATTTATTTCTCCTATTTCCAACATTTGGGTCATCTTCAGGCCGATTTCTATTGACTGTTCATTCTCCTCGCAATTCAAGTAATTTCTATTTCATGTAGGGCACTGTGTATGGTATATTGTAGAATATCTGGATCTTGTTATCTTCTGAAGCATGTTGATATTTGTTCTTGGGAGCAATCTGTTTTGCTAGACAAAAACTCCAAATTCTGCCCCTCCTGCCCTGGATATCAGCTGTCCTATCTGCTTGGTCATCTCAGCCCTTCAGCTTGAGCTTTGTGCGGGCCTTCTTGGTGCTTCCTCTGAGCCCATGCAGTGCAGCTGTCCACCAATGTGACCACATTCGCATGCACATTTGGAGGCTTCTCTCTCTGTGGCTCTCCTCTCCAGGATTCCACCTCTACTTCTAACTTCTCTGGCACTCGCAAACTCTGTTCTCTAACCCCTCAGACTGGAACACTTACAGCTTTCGGCTTCAGTTTTAGCTGCCCTGAACCATGAGGGTTGGGGATTTCTCTAAAGCGAAAGGTTGTATAAACATGAATCTCTACCAGTGCAGCTCTCTTCTCAAAAGCCAATCCTCTGCACTTTCTGTTTGCTTTTGGCTATCCTCTGGTATCCTCAAATAATTGTTTTTTTATACTTTGTCTACGTTTGTATTTGTTATTTGTAAGAGGATTAGTCTGAGACAAGTTCCTTTTGGTGATTTTCAATGCATGTGTTATTCCAGCTTACAGATAAAACTGGTCATGTATTTCTTTGGTTATGGTATGGTTGGACACTTTTAAAATAATTTTTTGTCATTTGTAATCCTTCATGTATGAGTTGTCCTTTGTCAATTTTGTTTGATATGATAGCACCTTTGTGGAGAACTTTTAAAAAAGATTTATTTATTTATCTGTTTGTTTGTTTATGGGAGAGAGAGAGAGAAGGAGCAGAGGGCGAGGGACAAGCAGACGCCAAGCTGAGCATGGAACCTGACATGGGGCTCCATCTCATGACCCTGAGATCATGACCTGAGCCAAAACCAAGAGTTGGACACTTAACTGACTGAGCCACCCAGGTGCCCCTTTGTGGAGGATTTTTTTAAAACTTTTTTTGTTTATTACATTTGTTGCAACTATTTTCAAAATTTGTTGTTTGATTTTTAGTCTTGTTTATTATATTTTCAATACATAGAATTATCAAGTAGTTGCATGGGCATGTTATGCTTTTATGCATTTAAAAGCCTTTACAATTTGCTAAGTGTTTTCATTAAGAATACATTTTAAAATTTCCTGTATTCCAACATTTATGCAGATAATATTTAGAAGCCTATTAATGTATTGTATATTGTTAAATATTTGTATTATATTAATTCATTCTTCCCTTCCTATATCAAACCTTCAGAGATTGTTGGTTGAACATACAGCTGAATTTTGTTGGTTAGTATTTCATTTTTTATTTTGCCTGAGTTTTTATATTTGACAGTAGACTTTCCTGAGGATATTCCACAGAACACCACTCCCAGGAGATGCCTCCAGATTGAAACGGTTCTTTGGTTGACAAATAAGATTGGGACATGCTACAGATTGTATTCCTGCCTTTCTTAAAATTTATTTTTTTGCATGTTAAAGACTTTAAGAGGTTCTTCATTAAAGAGTTTGTTGACTTTATTGAACCTGACCTTTTTTTTTAACCCTCATGAGATCATGGAATCTTCTTTCTTATATTATGCCTATTTAATATACTTTGAAGAACACATGGTGAGTTATAAATTTGTCAAAATTACTTAGCAAGTTTTCCAAATCTATAAATATCTAAAACTGAGTACATAATTTTGGAATTTATCATGCCTTAAAAGTTTACAGTATCTCTTCAATAAGCGTGCCCAAGTCTGGAGGAAATTCTTTTCTATTCTCAACACTTTTTTCTAAGGGATAGTGACTTACTCATATTGTTTAGTTCTTTTAATGTCAACTTTGATCATTTATCTGTTTCATTCAGATTTATTAGCATAAAACAGTGCAAGTAATTCCTTGCTGATTTTTAAAATTTTCTGCATATTTGTTTTATTTCTTACGTGATTTAAAATTTTGTTTAATTGATATTTCTCATCCCCCCCTCCCTTTGTAATAACTAGATTAGACAAAGTTTGGTCTGTTGTGCTGGATTCTTCAAAGACTTAGCTCTTTAATTTACTTATCTCGTAGGTCTTAATCTACTTATCAAGTCTTACTTTTTTCTTTTTTAATTTAATATTTTCTGCTATTATCTTCACTATTTTAATCTTCTTTGGAACGGCTTTTTAAAAAAACTCATTGACTTCAAAGTTTTTGATCTTTTTTTTTCTTGTTGGCTAACGAAAGCATTTATAGATGTGACTTTATCTTTGAGGACAGCTTTGTAGAAACCCATTAGTCATTAGCAATTTCATTATTTTTTTGATAGTCTAGAATTTAAATAATATTTCTTTTTTTTTCCATTTTTTTCCCTCAAATGTATATGGGGATAATTTTTAATTACCAGTTGGTAAGAATGTTTTATTTAGAACTTTGTTAATAATTTCAAGTTTTTATCCTTCAACATAAACTAATGTCATTTGTATAATTTTAACTTTTTGAATATATTGAAGTTTTATTTATTTATTTGCCTAGGAAATGTGCTTTTAGGAAATCTGCCATTGATCACTTGAAATAACATTTTTACCTACCCAAGTAATCACGATTACATTGTCTTAGTAATAAATAGCAAACATATTTGAACCTAAAACACACTTGCCCTCCACCCCAGTTCTAGTCTCCTCCTCAGAAAAAAAAAAATCACTGTAAGGTAGCTTGGTCATTTTATCTGAGAGAGCAAATCCTCAGTTTTGTTCTCCAAGATTGTTTTATCCTCATCCATTGGTGAAATACCCCTTGGATTTTGGCATAATTTGTACCAACTATTGATTTTTTTTTTAATTTTTTTTTTTATTCATGAGAGTCAGAGAGAGAGAGAGAGAGGCAGAGGCAGAGAGAGAAGCAGGCTCCCCGCCTAGCAGGGAGCTCGATGTGGGACTCGATCCCAGGACCCCGGGATCATGACCTGAGCCGAAGGCAGACGCTTAACCATCTGAGCCACCCAGGCACCCCCAACTATTGATTATTTTGAGAATTGACATTAAAACCTCAATATTCAGTCTTCCAATCTTGAGCACAGTATTATTTTCCATTTATTTAGGTCTTTGTTGATTCCTTTCAAAGATAATTTGTAATTTTCAGTTGGAGGCCTTAAACATCTTTGGCTACAAAAGCAGCAAAGGTGTTACCTAGATGTTGGATATTTTTCATGCTATTGTAAATAGTATGGGTTTTAAATTTTTGTTCTCCAAAACTGGGTTGCTGGTGTATAAAAATATAACTGGTGATTTTGCTAAATTCCTTTCTTAATTCTAGGAGTTTATGGTTAGATTGACTTGGCTTTTCTGTGTACTAGAGGTCATGGTATTTGCAAATAATGACACTTTGATTTCTTTCTTTCCTATATTGTCATTTATTTTTCTTGCCTGAATGCATTTCCTATAAACGACAATATCATGTTGGGTAGAAATATCGACAGTAGGCATCCATCCAGTTCCTGCGTCTGATGCTTACTCTGTGTCCAATGTGTTCTCCTTACCGTTTAAGGAAGACCAGTCACATCTCTTTCAAATCACTGAGAGCTTTTCCATCAATGTGTATCATTGGATTTTATTAAATCCTGTATTAACTGAGATGAGCCAAAGTCTCTTTTTTATACATTAGCTTTTAAATTGTATTAATTGATTTTGCATCCCTAGAATGAACCCCACATGGTACCAATACATTATTATCCTTACGTATCACTGGATTAAATTTGTCAGTATTTTCCCATGTTCATGAAGGAAATCGGTCTATTATTTTCCTTTCTTCTCATGTGGAGTTTTGATAGCAAGGTCATACTGGCCTCGTAAAATGACTTAGGATATGTTTTCCTTTTCTACCCTTTAGGATAGTTGGTATAAAGTCAGTGTTATTTCTCCCTTAAATATTTCAGGAAATTCATCGTGTAACCATTTGAGATTTGGGTTCTCTTGGTGAGAAACATTTTAATAATGGATACAATTTAGTTAATAAATATCAGACTATTCTGATCAAATCAAATACCATCTGTCAATTCTGATAAGTTGTGTTTTGGAGGGGAAATCTGCACATTGAATCTAAATCATCAAATTTGTTAACAAAGTTATTCATAATATTCCCTCCTAATTTTGTTAATGCACTTTATTCCTGCTATCATTTATGCTTCCTCTCTTTTTTTTCCTCCTTTGATCATTTTTGCTAGAGATATATCCATTTTATTTATCTTTTTAAAGAATCAAATTTGGCATGGTGGGTTTTCTCTGATGTACGTTTTCTATTTCACTCGTTTCTCATCATGTCTTTATCATTTCATTCCTTCTGCTTTCACCGGGCTTAGCTTTTTTCAGTTTCTTAAGATGGAAGCTTAGAAAATTGTTTTTCAGGGGCACCTAGGTGGCTCAGTTGGTTAAGTGTCTGCCTTCAGCTCAGGTCATGATCCCAGGGTCCTGGGATCAAGCCCCGCATCAGGCTCCCTGCTCAGCGGTGAGTCTGCTTCTCCTCTCCCTCTGTCCCTCCTCCTTGCTTGTTCTCTCTCTCTCTCTTTCAAATAAATAAATAAAATCTTTTTTAAAAAGTTTCTTAAAAAAAGAAAATTGGTTTTCAGCCCTTCTTCTTTTTAAATATACACATATTGGGCTATAAATTTCCCTCTGAACACTGCTTTAACTGAATTCTATTTTGATATGCTGTGTCTCCATTGGCAAGCAGCTCGTGCTGCATTTTCTCTTCCTTTGTGATTTCTTCTCTCTGACCTATGGTTTAGAGGTCTATGGCTTAATTTCCAAGCAGCTGGGAATTTTCCAGTTGTATTTATGTTTTTATTTCCAGCTTAATTCCACAGTGGCCAGAGGACACACTCCTCAGTGATTTCCAACCTTCGTGGTCATGCCAGCAAGTGCCGTGTGCTAATAAAAAGAATGTGCATGCGGCTGCTGTCCAGGGCAGTGGTCAGTTAAGTAGACCTGCGCCACCTGTCAGTTAAGTAGACCGTCAACTGTATTGCTCAGAACTTCCATATCTTTCCTGATTTTTTTTCTTTTTTTTTTTTTTTACTTTTGTCTGCTTACCCACCATCAAGAGAGGTGGGTAAATACTCCCTCTGTGAGTATTATGGATTTCTCCTCTAGTTTGGTCACTTTTTGTTTCCCACATTTTATGTTATTGATGCTTATCTAGGGTTGTAATAACTTCCTCAAATGTTGATCCCTTCAGCAGACGTCTGTACTCATCTCCAGCATGGCATCTTGTCTTGACGCCCACCCCAACAGTGCTAGGGACCCTCTAGCTTTCTCCTGCTTACTGGTCGCACTTTCTACCTTCTTTCTCTCTCTCTTTTTTTCTTTCAACCTGTTTTATGCTCTTAGATTCAAGGAGTGTCTTTCTTTTAAGTGGCTAATAATTGGGTTTAATTGTTTGGTAACCAGTCTGACACTATTGGTCTTTCACCTGAGATATTTTGCCCATTCTGTGTAACAGAATTTCTGGATCGTTGGTTTGTTGTCTGTCTTCTGGTTTTCTAGATGCCCACGTGCTTTAAGGCCCGTTTCCCTCTTATTTCTTGCTCTCTCTCAGACTCTTGACACCTTTGTATGGTCCCACTTTCCTTCTCTTACCTTGCTAGTCATACATTCTGTTACTATTTGGGGTGCTAACCTGAGAAATTTCAGGATCATTCTTGACTAATAGGTAACAGTTCTCTGCTGGGGGGCGGGCCCTCTCTTACCCACTTATGTCTGCAGCTTTTTGCTTCATTGTTTCCTTGCATTTAAATTTAAAGTATACTTTATGTGCCTGAATCCATGAGTGTTGTTGCTACACACCACAGATGCTTATTTATATTTACCCAAGTACTTACCTTTCTCACCCACAGCTTTCGTTCCATCTGACATTTCCATGTTTCTGCTGAGATTATTTCCTCCCCATCTGAAGAACTCATTTTAAAATTTCTTTAGTTCAAGACTGGCGGTGATGAATTGTCTCCGTATTTCCCTGCCTGAAACATCTTCATTTCTCAAGTGTCTTTTTACTGATTGTAGAATTCTAGACTGGCAGTTCTTTTTTTATTTCAGCACTGTAAAACTGTCATTCTACTGCCTTCCAGCTTCTTTCATTCTGGCAGGAACTCAGCCCTCAATCTCATTTGTGCTTTTTTTTTTTTTTGTAAAGATAATTCATTATTTTCCCTTGGTCACCTTTAAAGTTTGCCCTTTTCCTCTTGTTTTTCCAGGGTTTCTCTGTGACGTGTCCAGGTGTGGCTTCCTTGGCATTTATCTTGCTCGGGGCTTGCAGAGTTTCCGACATCTGCAGGTGCATGCCTGCCATCAGTTTCAGAAAGTTCTCCATCACTGTTCCCCCTTCTGGGGCCACACCTGCCCACAGGACAGGTGTTTCAGTGAGTGCCTGTGTTTTTCCTGTTTGCCCTGGCTGTCTGCTTCACTTTGGACAGCTGTAAATTCACTTTTCACTCAGTTCTTTAACCCAGAGTCCTGCTGTGTCTGAAACGCCATTAAATCCATCCACTGGCTTCCTAATTCCAGACATTATATTTTCCAGTTTTAGAATTTCCATTTAGTCTTTTTCTATATTCTACTTCTTTGATACAATTGTCTCTTTTCCCTCTATTTTCTTGAACATACATACCACAAGTGTTTTAAAGTCCTCATCTGCAGATTCCAGCGTCCCTGCCACCTCTGCTTCTCCTCCTGTTTTTCCTTCTTGGGTTTCAGTCATGTGTTTATTGGCATGCCTGGTAGCTTTCTGGTTGGTTAGTTAGTGGATTGGCTGCTGGACATCTTGGGTAAAGGAAATCTGTAGAAGGTACACAGGGTGACGGCCACTGGAAAATGTCCCCCCTTCTCTACAGAGAGCAGGGAGTGACTGCCCGGTGCAGGGACCTGAGCAGAGTCAGGGCTGGGCTGCGGTTTTCACCATTCGCAGGCTCACCTGTCTCAGGAGTGCAGCGCCTTCAGAAAGTTCAAATGCGGGCCTGGTGGGCTCACAGGGGCCCGGCCCAGCGGGTCTCGATCCTTTAAGTGTGGGTAGTCTTCAGGACATTCTGCTCTGTTTTTCGGAGGTTTCAAAGTCAGATTTTAGCTTTCCACACCAGGCAGCTTCAGAACTCGACAAATGTCTTGCCGGCTGCGTGTTGAGGCTCATGACTCTGAATCTGCCTGATCCCCACCCCCACGCTTTTGCTCTGCCTGGACTGAGCCTCCACCCCCAGCCTTTAACCAGGGCAGGACAGCAAAGGCCCGGACAAAACATGCTCCGACCCTCATCGCACCTCTCGGGCCCGATTCCCTCTCTGGGACTCCAGCCTCTCTCATTGTTTCCATAGTGCCCTGATACCTTTGAACAGATTGCTTTTGTGTTCCATCCAGCTTTTCCATTTGCTCTCAGCCTGAAATGTTAGTTGATGGCCCAGAAAGAGAATTGCATTGGGTATTTTTAAAGGTAATTGCTAAGAGGTGGATTTGCTGAGCCACGTTTCATGAGCATTTAACACTTTAGTAAGAATTATTACGAAATTGTCCCCTCGATCAATCATGAAGGGCTGGGCTTTGCCATGGTAGCAAATGGCCCCCAAATCTCAGCGGCCGTGGCCGGAAGGCTCACTTCTCAGGGTTCTTCATGTCCACTCTGCTGGCTCAGTCGAGCTCCATGCTCCATTTGCTGTGGGAGCCAGGGGGTGCAGGGGCTCTCCCTGGGTCACCGTTGGTCATGGTGGCAGAGAGGCCAGCACTGTGGACAGCATGCTGGCCCTTGGAGCTTCTACGGGGAGGTGACGCCTGTCCCTTCTGCTCACCTCTCCCTGATTAGACCACGTCACGTGGCCACACGGGGACACCAATGTCTGTAATCAGTATCGCGGCCTACACTGCCCTCCAAAGATGGGGCTATTTATCTTCCCTTTCTCACCGCGATTGTTATTTAAAATATGCTTAATCTCGCTAATTGGGCAGTTGAACAATATCTCATTTTTTTTAAATTTTTTTTTTTAAAGATTTTATTTATTTATTCATTAGAGACAGAGAGAGAGAGAGGCAGAGGGAGAAGCAGGCTCCCAAGGAGCAGGGAGCCCGACGCGTGGCTCGATCCCAGGACCCTGGGATCATGACCTGAGCCGAAGGCAGACGCTTAACGACTGAGCCGCCCAGGCGCCCCAATATCTCATTTCTTAAAATTTTACATTTCCCTAGTGAATGGGATGCAGTGATTATTCATGTGTCTTTGATGTTCCATTGACTTACGGACAAGTAAGTTGTGTTTTATGATTCTGGGGTAAATATAACATAGAGAATACATATAGATTCTTCTCCACTAACTACATGATCCAGAACCTCCATATTCTTATTTATTTGGGGGCTTGACCGGGCGCACACGAAGGCTGCTATGCTGGAGGTTCCAACACAACTCAGTCCCTTTCCCGTTATATATTTTGATGTTAGATATTGCACTCATCAGTGCTCGAGGTCGTTACAGCTTCTTGGGTATAATCTCCTTATTAAGACACGTTGGTCTTTGTCTCAAGTATTCTCGACGTCGCTAGCATCACTCCTGCGTTGTTTTGGTGGCATCTGCCCGTGTAAACGCCTGCAGGCATGCGTTCGCTTTAAACCACACACCGGGGCGTGTGCAGACTCCCCCACCCCCGTGCATAACCTGTGACGGGACTCAGTTTTTAAACATGGCCCGAGTCCTCGCCCTGTTGCGGTTGGGTGGGTGTCCTGGGTCCCTGCCCACGCAGTGCCAAGTCCCTGCACCAGCAGCCGCTGGCTGGCCACCTTTAATTTCCTCCTCTGCTTTTCACCCATGATTCATAAGCTCCCTGAGCCCTTCACACGTGAAGGGAAAAGCCCCTTGTGGCCCAATATCTTCTACTCACGGTGGCCAGTCTGCCCACCCTCTTGTGCCTTCCTCCCACTCGGGCCTGCCTCTCTCACTGCAGTGCTCCCCAGAGGTCATTCCTGACCTCCTCATCCCCAGAACCAGGGCCGCCCCGGGGTCCTCCCTGCCCTGGGCCTCTGCAAGGTCTGGTGCAGCCTGTGACTTTCTGAGGTCCTCTCCACTTCCTGACACCCCATCCGTCAGCTCTTCCTGGGCGTGGGCCCTCAGCTTCCCTCTCCAGCATCCTCTGTGGTCCCTCATCTTCCGCTCTTCCCTTCTGTGGCCCGGCCTGGGTCCCAGGCCTTCATTTCTTGTTCCACAACAGTGCCCCCCAACTGCTTCGTGACTGCTTTTCCTGGGTCCCCATCACCCTGTGCAGAACCACGGACACAAGAAGCATGACCCTGTCTCCCACCCTGACACCCAGAGTCTTCCCAGGGCAGGCAGGGGGTGTGTGTGGGCTGTGGCCACGGCCGTGGGTGTGAATCATGGTTCTACCGCTTCAGAACTCTGGACCCTGGGCAAGCCACTTGTCCCCCAGCCCTCTCTTTCATCAATAAATAGGGACACAATGCCCACCCTCTCATCCGGTTCCCGTGAATGCCCAGTGATAGAGGGCCCTAAGGGTGACGGGTCCTCATTTTCCTATTGTTATTACTATTGGCACGCTGGTGGTGGAAGATGCTAGGCGTTCAACCGAGAGTCTGAACAGACTATTTTTAGTAAATCTACTTCACTTCACTCCTCTCTCGAGAGAATGAGCCGGTGGTGTTTCTGAGCCCTTGGAGATCTGCAACGGCTTGCTCTCTGTCCATGCCTGAGTGACATCGAGGCTGATTGTCCATCAGAGCCCCTTCTCCTACAGCCACATGCGCTGTGTCTTTGTGGTCGTTGGGGCTGATTATCTCCCCCCACATTCTTTAGATAAGGAGCCTGGTCCTCTGACACCTGGGGTGGAAAGCAGTGCAGGGCGTGTGCCTACCCCGTGGCCCCCCAGCTGGGCTTCCGTGGGGGTGGGAGCCTCTGTTGCCGGGGAGACGGAGGCGGGGTTGAACCGGTGATGGGCAGAAGCAGCTAGGGCGGAGGTCACTGCAGGGGTGGGCTGGGTCTCTGTGCTCCGTGTTCCCAGGGCAGGCGCCATGGCCGTGCTCATGCCCCCCAGCCGCACAGGGGTCTCCGGGGGCCCTGCCAGAGTGATGTCCTCACCAGCAAGACTGCTGTCTTCGAGTTAGTGGGAGCCTCCGGTCAGGCCTGAGTCCCAGGACCCAGGGAGGTGGGTCCCCATTCCGTCGTGGGCCTTGTGCTCGAAAGGGTGCCTTTATAGAGAAATTCAGAGCCACACTGAGCCTAGTTCCTGTGGATCCTAGACACCACTTGGGAACAAGGTCTTCAGAGCAGACCCCGAGCCAAGGATGCGCGGCAGATTGTTTCCTTAGAAGCCACTCTCCGGGGAGACGGTGAGGTGGCCAGTGGCCCGGGAGCACGGTCCAGCCTTGCCTGAGCACGAAGGAGCCCTGGGGGGTCAGCGGTACCAACTCCGGGTTCAGTTCCCAGGGCTCCCGCGCCCCAGTGCCCAGTCCAGACTCGCACACCACTTTTGCCTCATCCCATCGGCCAAAGAAGGAGTAAGGGCAGAGCAGGGTCAAAGGGAAGGCGACCAGGCTTGGTGGAGTCGGACAGAGCAGAGCCCGTCCAGGGTGGGCGGCGCCGTGTCTGAGCCCCACTTTCGGCTGCCCATCGGCTGAGCTATCGCAGCGGCTTGCCCCAGCCCCTGCTCTCAGCCCTCCTGCTCCTTCGCCTCCCGACTTCGACCCCATGTCTGTCCATTTCTTTGCGGAGAACTTAGGTAGCCTAGAGTCCCTCGAGTCACGGATAGTTTTAGAAATGCTTGTTTATGGTTAGATTTGAGTCGTGGTTATAAGGTCTTATTCTGGGATAGAATTCTTGGCTCATCCTTCTTTCTGGAGGCTTGGTGGGCCTGGCGTGGCTCTCTCCCAGTGCTGGAGTGGGGACAGCGGACCCCAGCCAGCTGAGAGTCCTCCGCCTTCTGTGCCTAGCTCTGCGCCCGAGTGGCTTGCTTGCGGTGCTGTCCCACCCCCACCCCACAGGCCCCGGGCTGATCACCTGCGCCAGCCCCCCTCGAGGGATGCGTGCCCTTTGCAAGGTTTAGTTCTTGGGAATTGCTCGAATTGTTCCTTTTTTTTTTTTTTTTTAAGATTTTATTTATTTGTCAGAGAGCGAGAGGGAAAGCACAAGCAGGGGAGCCTCCGGCAGGCAGAGGGAGACGGAGAAGCAGACTCCCTGCCGAACAAGGAGCCCGACGTGGGACTCGATCCCAGGACCCCGGGATCATGACCTGAGCCGAAGGCAGACGCTTAACCCACTGAGCCAGCAGGCGCCCCTCAAATTGTTCCTTTTATGTCCATGCTGTGGTCTTCTGTGAGCCACCAATTATGTGTGTGTCATTTCCCTGATTTCTCTTCTTTCCTGTCCTTTTTTTTAAGCCCTTTAACTCTGTCCCTTTCTGCTTTGTTTCCCTCGCTCTCTCCGAGCATGCTGTTGCCCTCCCTCTGGCTCCGGCCGGCCCGCCTCTTGGGGTTCTGTTCTCCCACCTGTTTTTTGAGCCCATTCTTCATCTCGTGTTGTCTGATGGCTTCTTATTTAAGCCTGTTCTGGCTTTTGGTTCATAGAAGAGATGTTTCATTTAGATCTTTAAGTTACTGATTTAAACAAGGAAACAAAGTGTTGGTCTCCCCAGGGCAGGGTCTCCCCCTACGAGCCTGTGACTGAGGGGACTCACACACCACTTTTGCCCCCATCAAGCACAGCCTGTCTGGGCCAGGGAGGGTGCCCAGCACTAGTAGGCGTTTCCTTGGCATTGGGGGAAACAAAAATCGTATTTGGAAGGAATAACAACTCACTGGGCTTTGCTAAGAAAGACAGACCACAGCCCAGCAGAGTTGTCTCCGATGCACGTTTAATAGGAATACACATTTGGGAGGAGAGACAGAAAGAGGGAGACTTTAAATAGTGTGATATGCTGGAAGCTTCCATGTGATTCTCCAGACCTACTTACCCCTCTCCACCCTCTCCAGACCCCCCGAGGCTGACCTGCCTGGACCACATCAGTGACCCCTGTGTCCTTGGCCAGTGGGAGGCGTGGCCCACCCCAGCTGGATGACACTGAGCCACTTTGGGCTTGAAAATCTCAGACCCTAAGGCCCTAACATACTTCCTAAGCTGCTGATTCTGAGGACTTAGTTGGCAGGTTGTTTCCAGCTAATTTGCAAATACTTTAGACGTTAATCCCATTTTTTCCACTAGGAATAAGCAAGCTTTTAAATTAGCTTTGTCTTATGGGTTGGTGACTTTAATTAATCATTTTAGCCTATGCGCCGTTTCCTGGAGTAAGTGGAGGGAATCTGGGATGCAGAATTTGCCAGAAGATTTCAGAGGCCAGTATTTCCAAGAACCTCCAGGGTCATCTGCTTGTTTTATTTCCAGGGATGACCCTTCCTCACCTGGCCAGGCATTGGCGGGGGGAAGCACTGGCAGGTCCTAGGACCGGCCTCTGCCCCTGCCTGGCTGTGGAGCATCTGACACATGGGAATGAAGCTACCTGCAACCCAGGCCCATCTGTGACCTGAGCCACCTGTGACCCAGCTCACCCGTGACCTGAGGGACTATCCTTCCCCCTTGCTGTCAGGAGCACAGGCAGCTGAGTCCCAGGTCCCCTCCCCTGCAGGAGCAAGGGGTGTGAGGGGGGCAATGCTCACAGGACCTGGGGGCCTGAAGGCACACCCCAGAGCTGGAGGGGATGGGAGGGGCCCAGAGGGCCAACCAAGAAGCCCCAGCAGGGCTGAGCAGAGGGTGAGAGGAAGGGTGTGGGAAAATCTCCCAGGGAGGCCACGGAGGGGTTATTGTGAAAGGGGGTCTCTGAAGACTCTCCACACACACCTGGGAAGGAGGAGTCTGAGTTTGGGAAGGGTACTTGGCCCTGGAAGTGCTATCAGCCCAGCGGCCCAGAGGCTGAGGTCACACCGTGTGCTCAGGCTTAGGGCAGCTGGGGGCTGGGATCAAGAGCCGTGCCCCAGCCTTGGTCTCCCACCCCTCATCTATATATGGACAGCTTCTTGGGGGTTGTCATGGCCCCGAAGCCACCACTGCTGGAGGCTGGAGCCGTGCCCCGTTGGTACCTGGGGCAGAAGTTGCTCAGGGGACAGGAGCATGGCTGAGGTCACAACTGGGCCCAAAAGCAGACTTCCAGCCCGGACGTTGCTGTTGATGCCCAGCAGAGCACCAGCTGAAGGCCAGTCCTGACAGTGCAGTCGAGACTGGACGGGCCTCCCCCAGAACCTCAAGTCTTCAGGCTCAGGCACCTCCGTGGCTGCTCAGGATGCCAGCACGGGGCGTGGAGGGCGCCCCAGGCTCCACAGAGTTGGGCCCTGTGTGCTGGCCGTCCCACAGGCTGCCCACCTCCAAGGTGGGGACCCAGCCAGGAGGGGCGAGGCTGGCTGGGTGGGCGGGGCAGCCCCGGGCTCTTCCCACCGCAGAACAATGCCTCCCAGAGCGAGAGCCGCCTGGCCCAGCCTCGGCCCTACAGGCCTAAGAGCCCTCCTTCCTCACCCTGCTCACCCTGCTGGGGCCAGTGCTGGGGGAGAATTACGCTGGAGGCTGTGTTGGCCCCGAGGTCCCATCAGGCAGGAGGGACACGGGATGTGAGCTCAATTAACTCCATGGCAAGACGTGGACACAGTGGGGTCTGCAGCATTCAGCAAGGGCTGGAAAGCCAGGCGAGGCCTGCTGTGGGCTGTCACAGGTCCTGTAGGTCAACCAAGGTGGCTGTGAGGTTGGGGGGCTCCACCTGAGACCCCAACCTGCCTCTGGAGCCAGGCCCCCTGGCCCCACTCCCCCTGGCCCCAAGTCTCCCCACAGCAGCTCCTGCCTGCTCACCCAGACAGACCACCCAGCTGCAGGGCCGGAAGCTTCTGGTGTCCATGTTATGGAGGCTAGGAGCAGGAAGGGTCTGGTGAAGGTCATCTTGGTCAGGGGATCAGAGCATCAGGGCAGAGGTGGACCTTACTCAGATCTTCTGGCTCTGGCCCAGGTTGTACCCCCAGGGCTCCCCATGGCTCGACTGCACCCCTAGAGTTCTCCCATGGCCCAGGCTTTACCCCTAGAGGACCCCGGGGCCCGAGCTGCACCCCAGAGCCCCCATGGCCTGGGTTGCACCCACAGAATTCCCCCAAGGCCCAGGTGGCACCCCAAAGTCCCCCTCTAGGCTGCATTCTCAGCATCCCCCGTGGCCCAAGGTGCACTCCAGACCACCTGGTCCTTACCGGGGAGCACAGTGTCCCACTTGCCCCGGCCTCCACACACCCAGCAGTGAACCCACCCTCTGGTCAGGAACCCCTCAACACCCCAGGGACTTCGCATGGCTACTTCTGCTGCCTAGAAAGTTCTCTGCCTATGGGCCTCATTCTTGATGTCACTTGCTCCCGGAGGCCGTCCTGAGCCCTGCCCTGCTCAGGTTCTTCCACTCCATCCGAGGACCCCAGCCCTGCTCCTCCGATCAGTGTCTGCAAGAAACTTTGCTCACCTTCCCTGTTAGACTGTGACCATCTCCCCTCCCACAGTAGCTTGGGGCTCAACACAGAACGGGGGTGACAGTGGGGCACGGAACTCCCACTCCCAACAGGCTCAGCTGCCAGGTGTGGGCAGGGCTGGGGCCACCACTGGGGGAAGCCGGCCCAGGGACAGGGAGGGATGGGACCCTGCGTGAGACCAGGGTCCAAGCCCCTGGTACATGCTCCCTTGTCCCGTCGAACTTCGCTAGTAAAACTCAAACCAGGGGATAAAATTATTAAGGATTTCAAGCTGCCGTCTCCTGTCCAAGAGTGGGACCCGGTGTGCCTGCCCTGGCCATGTGCCTGGGACGGTGGCCCTGCTCAGGCATGTCTGTCCGCAGGCGACAGGCGGTCCTGCTCTGGGGGCTCGGCTGGCCCAGCCGCCTGCCTCCCCGACAGGCCTGCGGTTTTCAAAGCCCCCCAGTGCTCTCCAGCTGCTGTACATTGGGGTCATCTCTGGTTGCTCTTAAACCTTCTGGATGGTTCCAGGGAGTCACTCTATGGGCGGACGGATGCCGGAACCCACCCCCCAGCACAGACAGGCATGTGCCCGCTGACAGGCCCGCACCCCTTTCCCTCAGCGCCTGTAACCGCCGCAAAACGCTCAAGAACAGCCTGCTGGGTACAAAGAGTGCTTGTTAAGAACGGCGCTCCCCACGTCATCCGCACAGGAGCCCTGGAGGGGTTCCTCTGAGGGTGGAGTGCACAAGGCAGCCGGCCTTCCCGTGAGGGATGCCAGCCAGAGGCTTCCGTGGGCCCAGCAGGCCAGACAGCTCACGAGCCAAGCTGCGCCGGCCCCGACGGTGACCCCGCATGGAGAGCAGAGCGGTGTGATGGCGCCCGATGCCGTGCAGTCCCCCGGATCAGGCTGTGTTCTTCCCAAGCCACGGGATGAGCCTCCTGTGGGAAGCCCGCCGTGGCCTTATTCAGGCGGGGGTCCTGGGCTGCCATCCCCGACTCACTCCTGCAGACGCAGACGCAGACCCTGCCGCCCCTGGGACCCGAGACTCTGTTAGACACAGGCTGAAGGCGTCACAGATGTTTCCGGAAGCCGCAGCTTTGCCCTGGCTGCCATGTGCTGAGTGCTCCTGCCACAGGGTGGCTGTGCTCCATCCCCCTTTAGAGGAGGGGTGGACGGGGTCTGAAGTAACTCACCCAGGCCCCACGGCTGGAACTCGGCTGCCGGGACACACAGAGGGAAGGCACCTCCAACCCTTGCCCCTCCTCCCGGCATGAGGCTGGGTCTGCAGGGTCTCTGCATCCTGGGGCCCCCGTGCCAGAATCCCAGTGGGCCGAACCCAGGGGAGACCCCCACAGGCATCTGACCTCTGGCCTGAGCATCCCTCTCAGGGTGAGGTGTCCGCTCATCCAGAGCTATCTGGAAAAAAGCTGCAAAGTGCTGCAGTGACCATGACCATGGACGGCCACACCAGTTTGCCCTGAACCCCACCAGAGCCCCTCCTTCCCACAAACCTCGAAGAGGTGGGCTCATAGCCCAGGCCCACGTGGCCTTCCAGAACATGGCACAGACAAATCCAGGCAGGGCCAAGGACACCAGGCCCGACCACAGCTCTGAGGATGCAGTGGGGGCGACCCCTTGGATGGGGGTTCGGGAGCACCACTGCTGGCATGCATGGAGGGTGGGGTCCACACCTTTCTGGCCATCCTGGATCCACCTGCAGTGTGAGAGGTGGGACAGGTGGTTGGGCGGGGGCCGGGTGTCAGGCCAGGTGTGAGATGCTGGGGTCCGGGGGGCGGTCTGCTGGCCTCTGCTCAGATGTGGCTGCCGGCACCCCCACCCCCAGTAGAGTACAACAGGCCTGTGCCCGGGGCCAGGGCTGGCCAGGAGGCCACCCAAGCCCAATCCTAGTGTGGACAGCCTTGCATGCAGGCAACCTTAGGTGAGAGCCAGGAAACATCCTCAGAGCCTGGGGTGCCTTGTGCCTGGACGCAGCAAGCCTGGTTGTCGCTAATTTATTGCAAATTGTTTGGGAAAGCCAGTTTAATTAAAATCTAAATGAACCTCCCAGGAGGGCCTGCTCCCCTGGCCCCAGCCGGTATTAATGAGGAGAGACAGGCATTTCAGGATCGGAGTGGCTTTCATGTTTTTGTCATCCTGAAGCCCCCGAGATAATACAATTTATTCATGGAATTCACACTCCAGTGGTGTAAATAAATGGCGGGCTGGGGTGCAGAGAGAATCTCGCAGAATCCCAGACCGGAACCGGGCAATGATTTAGGGACAGCCTTTCCGATGGTAAATCAGAGCGCAGGCGAGGAGCTGAGGGAGAGGCAGGGGCCACCTCGGGCTGCTGGTCAGGGTGTGGCTGCTTTCTGGAGATATAAAATAATGTCTGGGAAAGTATTCCTCTCGGTTTGTTTTGGGGTGGACATTGATGGGCCAAGAAGCAAGGTCCTCCCCGTGCCCCAGGCCATGCCGAGGACAGAGGTAGCCGATGGCCATGGTGCCTCCCTTGCTGTGTGCGCTGGGCAATCTTCGTTTCCCCGCCCATAGCTGCAGCGGGAGATCCTGCAGGCCCGCCTCCCCCTGGGCTTCTGCGTTCTATAAGCAGAGCGGCAAGTGCCCAGCAAGTACCCAGTGTAGGGCAGAACGCGCTGGCTTGTGATCCCACCAAGCCTGCTAATTCCTCTCCTACCCGCTGTCCACTCATGGCAGACGTGGGCCAGGGAGCGGCTGTGTGTGTCTCTGAAGACGTAAGCCAGGGAGGGGCAGGTGGCATGGCCTCAGGATGGAGGTCAAGGAGGACAGAGAGCCGGGCACAGGCCCTCAGCCCCTCCACATCTCAGCTGGTCAGCCTCAGGCCGCAGGACCCTCTGCTGCCAACTGGGGACAGTCGCGTGGCTCCTTCATCTGGTCTGGGGGCCTGGAGTGCTCTTGCACAGAGAGTCCGAGGACAGGCCCCATAGCAGTCGCTTCGTCGTTAACAGTGCCTGTCTCTTTCCTAGGCTGAGGGCTCCCCCAGGCAGTGCCTGGTCTGATGTACCTCGGCCTCGCCCACCCCATGGGAGACCTGCTGCAGAGTGGATGGACAGGTGCACGGGACAACTGGCCGGCGGGGTTACAAGGCTGGGGAACCTCAACACACCCGAGAAGCTCAGCCACCCTGAGTTCCCCTCTGGCCCCAGGTGATTTAAAAGCTGCAGCTACGGAGGAGGAGAAACCAGGAACCAGCTCCCTCCTACAATCCCGTGGCCAGCTCCGGGTTTCCGGGGCTCCTCAGACAGCACTGGAACAAGACGTCATTTCTGAGTGTGGTGGAGCACTGCCTCTCCATCACTGTTGCGTGGCGGCCGGACCCCGGCCCACCCCAGCCCGCTCCCCTGCCCGGCCCCACGTGCCCACTGCACCTGTCACCCACGCCGGGGCTGCAGTTAAACACACTTTGGCACTTTCACTGGGGACTCTCCAGCGCTATGATAAATAATTGAAACTAAACCACATGTGTCAAAGTAGATGAACCTCTCGCAGAGGGGAATGGATCTGCGCAGCTTGAGCTATCTTTCTCCTGAGACGCCATAAAACAAGGACATAAGTGAGGACAAGGTCTGGCTCCGTGCTGCAAGAGGAGGTGATGGGGGGGGGGGAAGATGACCGGAGCCAACGCCTGCCCCATCCTGGGGACGCCAGGCAGGCCCCTGCTTCCGTCTTCCTTCCTCACCTGGAAGACGGGACGCTGCGGATCTGCTCATGGCCGCCCTGGGAAGACCAGGCACACCAAGCCCGCAGCTAGCTTCATCTCCCGCTGGAGCCGGGGCCCAGTCTCAGGAGCTGCCAGCCCCGCGGTGGCTGCCTGGCACCCTGGCGTGGCCCCAAAGCCATAGCAACACTGGCCTGGCATGCTGCCGTGTTTGTCCAAGCCGACGGCCCAGGGAGCGGCTTTCCCAGACGTGATTCCAGCTTCCCAGCTTCGGAGCCCCAGCGACAGCCCGTGAGCATTCTCTGTCCCTGCATCCCGGGCCACCGTGGGTCGAAGGCCCCACGCCCGCCCAGAGCTGCGAGCCCAGCGGGCAGGAGCGTGTCGTTATGCATTGATTTACATTTACTGCCTCGTGTCCAGGTGCTCCCTCCACGTTAAGTACACTCACCGATTTTTTATGCAAGATTAAACAACTTAACGGCCTGAACAAGTTGGATGACAAGACTTTAATTGCTATTTTTCTCCCTCCATCCCTCAGGAGGGTCATATGCAGGCATTTAGAGAAGTATTTCATAAAACAGGAAAGACAGCAAATCACAAAGTTCTGTGCACCTTTGCTTTCCAAGCTCCCCACCATAAGGCTGCAGCCGCCCCCACCCCGGGCAGGGGTATCACCATCTCCAGAGGCCCCGAGTCCTTTCAGGGCGTCCACGGAGGGGGCGGAGAGAGGAACCCCCGAGGGGCACCCCAGCCCGAGCAAGCAGAGGCCTCGCCCTGAGACCCCGCCAGTCTGCCTCTGACTCCAAGCGGCTCCCGGTTTCTCATCCCCGGCTCCATTTCAAGTCACATACTCACACACTCACCCATTCTCGCACCAAGGGTCTACAGAGCCACAACCGTGTGCTGGGCCCAGCCGCCCACCGACCCCGAGGACGCACATGGCCCCTGAGGAGTGGGGGCGCAGTGGGGGAGGGCAGAGGTCCCTGGAGCCCCGAGTGTGTCACTCCATGGGCAGTGGGCTTTCCACTGACATGTGTCGCACGGCTGGTGTGATCAATGCTGCCAATACGTGATGCCGCGAAGATGTGGGATGCCCGTCTGTGAGAGCGTTTTTGTCTGGAAAAGGCATAAATTCTGGTGTGGAGGATGGGAAGGGAGGCAGAATAACAATGGTCATAATTTGTTAGCCAAGGACCCCACCTTGCCGGCAGGACAGGCGTGATGAACAGCTCCTTAAGAACTCACGCATTCAGGAGGCCAGTGGAAATCAATCTTCTTTTCTCTACTCTCCAGTTCCGCGTGATTCTGAGGACCCACCTCTACCCCTTTCCTTGTTCATGCAGGATGTGTTCAAAGGACTCTGTAAGGTTAGAATTTCCCTTTTAAGAAATCGCTCAGGGCGGCAGGTTCCTGGGAAGAGCTGCCCAGCTGACACCTCTCATTAGCTGCCTCCTGGAGGGACTCTCGAGTCCTAAGTGGAGGAGGACAGAGGACGGATGGGGAAGACGCACACGCCGGGGAGGGGGCCCTGGGACCAGGCGGGTGGGGGGGCGCGGGGGGGGTGTTGACTCCCTGAGGCAAAGTCGGCCTCCCCTCCACTCCTCCGGCTGTGCACGGGGTGCTGATCTCGGGGATGGACATGTTGGTACAAATGCGGAGACCGAGTCTGGAGAGAGCCAAGGGAGCTTGGAACCTCTGCCAGCCGGCTCCCCGACCTGGCCCCCGAACGTGGCCCCCAGCTCCTACCCATACGTGGGCATTTGCTCTGCATTCGCTCTGCAGCCCAGCCAGGTGCTGGCCTTGGAGGGTCAGTGGAGGACCTGAGCGCCCAGTTGTTTAAAGAGAAATGAGAAGAACCAGGCTCCGACCTCGGGGGCTCCTCGTTGAGCAGGGCTCACGCACAGACATGCCTACACGTGCACACACACATGCAGATACACATGCAGACTCATGCACCAGTATGCACATGTGGACATGTTCACACTCACACGCACAGACGTACACAACCTTGCACACATCCATGCACACACCAGGAGCAGAGCAGGACAGACCGGACTAGAGCCCATAAAGGGTAGCCCCTCGAGCAAAAGCTGACAAGTCCAGGGAAGCACGGAGGTGCTCCGTCTGAAGTCATGTCTCCTGGGCGGCTCCTCGTAGGGCCTGGACCTGCCCGGGTGGGGCCCCGAGAGGGAACCACTTGGCTAAGGGCGCAGGGGTAGGACCGAGGGCACGTGGGCGGGGGGCCAGGCTGGTGGGGCGTGCCTGCAGCTGGTTCCCAGCCGGAGCTGGTCCAGCCACACACAGAGACGCTGCCACCCCCAGCCCTGCGTGGTCCCTTGAATACTGACACAGAATGAGTGGGGAGGAAGGGCCCTCCTGACAGGGGATGGGCTGAGCGACAGATGAAAGTTCTTTGAGGATGGGGGAGGGTGTCACGCCAGCGTAGGAAATATTGAAATGAAATCATTTCCCAGGGTTGGAGGAACTTTCTGTCCTAATTAAATAGCCAAGACTCTTGCGGCCTGCTGTCAGTGAAACGCGCCTGGGGGAGGGGAGGAAGCAGATGCTGCCCTTGGAAGAGGGGGATTAGCAGGCTGCTCCCCTTTGATGCCCACCCCCCCACCTCCCACCCCCGGCTCCCAGGGGCTGTGGGAGGCAGTCAGCACGCACTAATTAGGGCCGGAGCCAGCCACCTCTTGTCCTTAGGCACAAATCCATATTCACGTGCTGGGGCGGCGTGGCCTTTCCCGGGATAGGGGGTGAAGGGAGAGGAGGCCCCCTGCACATCCGTCCGTCCCACTCCTGGCCACCAGCTCCACTCTCACTGTTCCCCTCACACTCTCTCTGCAGAGGAAGGCCCTGCTCCTGGCGGCCCACGGCAGCCAAGAGAAGAGGCCAGTGCAGGCTGGGGGTGGGGGTGGGTGGCAGGAAGGGGCTGAGCCCAGGAGGGAGGCTACAGAACGGCAGAGGCGTGGGGAGCTGAGTGCCCTCCCCTCCCGCACTCCCGGTAACTGTGCTCTGTGCCAGGCGCTGCTGGGGGAGGCCGCCCCTCCCTGGGCCTGGCCCCAGCCTCAGGCTGCCCAGGACAGTCATGCCGGCCTCCTGCAGACCAGTGCCCTTGAGTTAGTCAGGCTGAATTTACCAGGAGCCAAAAAGGCAGAAGGAAGGAGAGTCTGAGCAGGGAGACGGGGCATGTCTGGCCACAGTAGGTGGGAGCTATGAGGGGAAGAATGCGGGCAAAGAAGCCTCTCCCCTGGCCTCTGATGCCAGAGCCCTGACCCCAGACACAGGCAGAAGCCGGGTAGCCAGGACCCCACAAACGCACTCTGAGAACGGGGGCTGCGACAGGGTCAGAGAACAAGTCTTCTTGGCCAGTGGATGAGACAAGGGCTCAGACATGGGACCCATGGCTGCCCGAGCATCCCTTCCTCTGCTCCTCATCTTCCTGTGGGATCTGAGAACCAGGGAGCTCCAGAACCCCAAACAAGCCATTCCCAGACCTCCAACGCTAGAGCTGTCTTGGGGCCTGAGTCTTCATCTGGTCCCCATAATCTACACACAGAGGCACAGACGAGGGAAGGTGGCACAACTGGGCCGCAAGAACAGCCCCCCATTCCCCATGCTGGGAGCCAAAGCCCCAGAGCCCCTGGCCCCTCGCCACCATGAGCTTCTGGCGTGACCAGCCCGATGCCTCACTCTGTGAGGAGCTGCGTGAACATGCATGCTCTGAGGTCGGCCTGGGGCCGGCCTCCCCATCCTCCCCTCACCCCGGACCATGAGCAGGTGATGCAGGCTTGAACTTGGCAACAGGAGCAGCCATGGGCACAGGCCTCGCGTGCTGCAGGGAGAGAGACAGCAGGGCCCCCCCGAGCCTGTTCCCTTGCTCTTCACCCCGTGAGACGTCACTCCTGGGGCCTGAGGTTCCAGGTCTCCACCTTGTGTCATCTCTTCCACGGGAAGAGCCTCCTTTAGCATCTGCGTCGGTGAAGAATTCTTTCTTTTCTTTTATCTGGAAAAGTCTTTCACCTTCGTTCTTGAAGAATAATTTTTCTGTTGATAGGATTTTTTTTTTTCCTTTTAGTACGTTAAACATATTTCCCACTGCCTCTGGCTCTCTTCATTTCTCATGAGAAGTGAGCATTTACCCAAATGATCACTCCCCCGAGTGTCGTGTTGCTTCTTTATGACTGCTTTCAAAATTTTCTCTTCGTCTTGTGGTCTGACTGTAATGTGCGTTGGCATGGTTTCCCTGCACTTAGATTGAGCGTGGTTTTCTGAGCTCTTGAAATCTGTGAATTGGTGTCTCTCGTCAAATTCAGGTATTTTTAAAACCACAATTCCCTTAAAAAAATAATTAAAATGTAAGTATTTCTGTTCTCTTTTCTCTCTCCTCTCCTGACACACTGAGATCACACATCAGACTTTGCGTGTCATTCCATGGGTCCCAGAAACACTCTGTTTTTTATTGGATTCCCCCCCTTTTTTCCCCCCTCTTCTTCAAATTGAATACTTTCTATCGATGTCTCTTCAACTTCCCTAACCTTTTCTTTTGCTGTTTTCATTCCAGCATTAAGACCATCCTATGAACTGTTCATTTCAGATTTACATTTTTCGGTTGTAGAATTTCCATTTAGCTCTTTCTTATAATTTCTATTTTCTATTTCCATACCCAGTCATTTTATTTGTTATAAACATATTTTCTTTTATTTCATTAGGCACAGGGATAACAACAGCTTCAAAAGCCTTCTCTGCTCTGTTCAACGTCTTGGCATCTCGGGGTTGGTCTTTATGCATTGTCTTTTTTATTTTTATTTTTTATTTTTTGAGAATGGCCTGAATTTTCTCCTCTCCTCCTCTCCAGTAATTTTGGATTACATCCTGGATTTTGTAGATGTTCTGTGGTGGAGCCTCTGGATTGAAGTGCATTGATTTTCATCGTAACAAGCAATTCATCTGGTGTGATTCAAACTGAAAAATGTCCCTCCAGGGTGGAGTCCATGTCTCTGCTTGGTTTCTGGCCGTGGCTGAGCTGTTTGGGGTCCACCCTGCCCAAATGTGGTTCAAGAGCCATGCAGAGACCATACAGGGATTATACACAGATCTTTGGATCTACTCCTTTCTGGGATCATCCTTTACCTTTCTGTGGCTGAGGTTGCCTTAAACGTGGTTCTCTGGTTTTCAAGCCATGACCACTGCACACTTTTTGTGGGACTTTGGATGATGTTTGTGACTTGCATGGTGCAAACTTGGGGCGGCCCTCGGGCTGGACACTGTTAAAATGGGGATCTTCCTCAGTTCTGACCCCTTCTCCTGAAGGCTGACTCCCGTCCTGAGTCTGCCCACTTCCCATTGTTCTCCGGTGACTTTAGCTATGTGTTCTGTTACGGTTCTGGTCCAGTGTTTACAGTTGTTGTCTCTGGAAGAGTCAGCCCAATAGGACCTGACTTGGCTGAGACCAGAGTCAGAACTTTGAGGCTTGTTTTAAGTCTTTGTTAGTGAATGTGCAGAGTAGCCTTTGCCCCGGGCTAATTTAGTCCTCCCACTGAGATGGTGGCCCTTCCAGAATCTTGACTGAATGCCTGGGCTGTTGCTAGGGCTGAATCGTGTCCCCTGTGAAATCTGGAGGTTGAAGCCGTGAGCCCCAGTGTGGCTGGATTGGGGGTAAGGTCTTCAGAAGGTGATTGAGGTGAAATGGAGTCATAAGGGTGGGGCCCTGATCCCATAGGATGTGACCTTATGGGAAAAGGAAGAGACCGTTTCCTCTCCCCCCGCCCCTAAGGCATGAGGATCTGGCAAGAAGTCCGCCATCTGCAAACCAAGGGAGAGAGCCCTCACCAGACCCTGACCACACCAGCATGCTGATGCGGGGCTCCCAGCCTCCAGAGCCATGAGAAGCAAACATCTGTTGTCTAAGCCACACAGTCCATGGCTGTGTGTCGTGGCAGCCTAAGCTGGCTCACACCAGTGTTGAAAAGGTTTTCTCTCTCTGGCTGATCCAGACTTGAGAGATTTCTAGAGCTGTCCCATGGACAGCCCCTCTTCTGTGGCTCTCCTCCACACAAACCCCAGCCTCTCAGCCTCCCCAAACCCCAGTCCACACCTCCGCATCTCAGCTAATGCTGGGGCTTGCCTCCAAGCAGAAAGTGGGGCGTGCACGTGGCGGGCTCATCACCTGTCTCTGCTCCCTCAGTGTTGCAGCCCTACTTGGCCTGGTGTGCAATGCCTGGAAACAGTTGTATGCACTTTGTTTGGTTTCATGATTGTTTGCAATCGCTGCAAGTCGCTGCTGCCTCATCTGTGAGGGTCAAAGCAGGAGTCACGTGCCCCTTCACTGAACCTCGAGAGCAATGCAAACACAAAGCACAGAGATGGGACATGAGGCGGATTGCACGTCCGCTTGCAGCCAGAACCTGAGTGGGAAAGGACATACCTCCATGCTCCAGGCGCCCCACATCCAACCTCAAAGGCACATGTTATTTTGACTTCCTTCCGGCACCACAGACTCGTGATTCCTGGCTCCAGCGTTCTTACAGTGGGATCCCCCAGCCCTTGCAGCCTCACACCTGGCTTCTGTCCCTCTCCGTTGGTGGACTTCAATCACACTGCTGTGTCGTAGAGCAAAGAGTCCACTCGCATTCATAGTTTCCATCCTCTCATTGTACGCGCATCCCAGCGAGGGTGTGCGTTCACCCCGCCATGGACTTTTTGGTTATTTCTGGTTTCCAGCCATTGAAAACTGCTATAGACATTCTCATGCGTATTGTCCATACCCAAGGTGGACCCACGGGATCATAGAATTCGTGTGTGTTTGGCTTTCATGGATGCCGCCCAGCAGTGCTGCAAGGCGGGTGGCCCCACACATCGCACCCCGACTCGCCAATGCTCAGCCCTTCTTCTCTTTCCCATTGGCCGTTCATGGGGGAGGTGACAGCACGTTGTGTTCTGATCACATCTCCCTGCTTACTAGTGAAACTGAGCGTTTCATTTTTCATGTGCTTAGTGGGCACTTGGGCATCCCTTTTGTGAAATGCCAGTTTAAATAGTTGGCCTAGTTTTTAGCCCATTTGCCTCACCCCTTTTTTAAAATATTGGGGTGCTGGAGGGTTTTATCTGGTTATGTCTTTTGTCAGATATGCGTATCACAGATATCATCCTTAGTGATATCTCTGATGAACAGAAGCTCTTAATTTTGATGTGGTCCACCTGATCCGTTACCTCCTCTATGGATAGTGCTGTTTCTGTCCTGTTCAGATTTTCTTTTTGAATCTTACATCACGTCCACATTGAGCTGATTCTGAATTACGATTCTTCCTTGCAATGTACTTCCTGTCCCTTGTTTCTACAGCAATTTGACAGGTCTTTTATTTCTCCATATAAATCATTGATAAGAATATTCGACAGCGCAGGACTGATGTCAGCGTCCTGGGGGAGCCCACCGCGCCCTCCCTCCAGGGTGACACCGGGCCATTAGCTAACTCCCTTTGTCTGTAATTCTCTGTAACAGACAAAATGCACCTAACAGTTCATCTGGGATGTACTTCCCATTTCATCCTCAAGGATAGCACGGCAGACTTGGCAAATGCCTGCTAAAATCACAACAATAACGGGCCCCCATCCGCGGGGCTAAGGACCATGACAAGAAAAGAAAATGAGGTTAGTCTCACACGGTCGCCTCTTGGAAAACCCAGGTAGTCAGGGAGCAGAGCTGAGGGGGGCTCACCAGCGCCGTGAGGCTGGCTGGATTTTCCTCTCTTCTCCAGGACTGACTGTGCTCTGAGGTCTGATGTTTTAAGAAATTGGCAGCGCCCTTCGAACCGCAGAGCAGACGCCCCTGATTACAGAGGCCGGTTGCCTAGTAACCACCTCTGATGACATCATCACCACGAGTGGAGTCCGGCCCCGATGGACAAGCAGTGAGGGTCCACGGGACGGTCTGCCCACGTAGAAAGGAAGGGGAGGGTCACTGCAGATGCCAGAGCAGGCCCGGGCAAGGTCCTGGGGGAGGAGGCAGGGTGTGATCTGGGCTCAGGCTGAGTCGACACCTGCAGAGGTTTGGGGCAAAGCCTGGAGGAGGGAGAGGAGCCTCCGATCAGCCTGAGAGGCAGCTGTGGGGGAGGAGGGACCACAGCCCTAAAGAGGAGGCTGGAAGAATGGAAGGGGGCCCCAGGAGAGAACCCCACACCTGGCAAAGGAGAGATGTCCCGAACAGCAGAGCGGGTGACACGGAGCACCCCAGTTCACCGGGAGAGCCCCCGAGGGCTCCTGCGGTCCCGTGGGTCTTGTTAGTGTCCTGATCACTCGCAAGGGCCGAGGACGGGTGATGAAGAGGGGTTCTCTGTACCATGAGGGCCGAGCATGTCCTGAACCCTCTGCTTTGGGTTTCAAGTCCCACCACCTCTGGGGTCCCGTCCCCAGCCCCGCGGAGGACAGGGGAAGCAGGAGGGCCGTGGCGCCACGGGGAAAGAAACAGGCCACATGGGCGAGGGCCACACGGGACAGGAAGTCACATGAGAGCAGCGGGACATGCAGTTGAAGACATGTTTGAGGGCTGGTGTCAGCTGCTGCCGACAGAAGGATGTGGGCAGATGTGAGCAGCGGTCCCCCAGCCATGCCGCAGACAGACGTCCAGGCAGACGGATGCCTGGGCAAACAGATGTCCAGGCAGACAGACGTCCAGGCAGACAGACGCCCAGGCAGACAGATATCCAGGCAGACGGACGTCCAGGCAGACAGATGTCCGGGCAGATGGACGTCCGGGCAGACAGACACCCGGGCAGACAGACTTCCAGGCCCAGTGGAGGCCCATGTGGCAAATGGTGAGAAGGGGTCCGACAGGAGACCCCTTGTGAACAGGGCTGGCCCCCGAAGCCCCCATCCTGCAGCCCTGGGACCAGGATGGCAGATCAGACAAGACCAGGGCTCAAAATCATGCAAATAATCCAATTACATTGGGCAATTTACTGACTGGACAAATCAAAGGGGGATAATGGACATAAATAAAGCCATATCCTGTATCATAAGGGCTTTGCCTCCTGCTTCCCCATGTCCTCCGCTCCTTCCAGGCTCCTCCTGCATGCTGTCTCCCTGCCTGTAAGGGGGGCCCCCAGGCTCCTCCTGCATCCTGTCCCCCTGTCCTGGAAGGGGGACCCCTCTTCCTTGTGCTGCTCCCCTTGCCCCTGGTGAGCTCCTGGAGGCCCACACTCTGCTCAGTACAGACAGTCGGCACTGGGCGCCCCTGCCACACCAGCTCCTGAGTCCCAGCCACCCCCATAACTTCTAGCGATTCTCAACTGCTGACCAGGCACCAGCTTGCGACGGGCTTGGACAGCTTCTGGACATACAGGAGCTCACTAGTCCCTGGCCATCCCAGACCATGTGCACAGACTGGGAATTGGGGCTCCCTGCACCCATGGCGTTCAGCCAGTGTCAGGCCCTGACAGGTGTCCTCTGCCTCCCCGAGCTGGACCATGACTGCCACTATTCCAGCATGGCCCTGTCCAGCTCCACACCCCCCTTGGGAACAGTGGGGCCCAGGTCTGGGAGTCACCCGCATCCCCCTCACCGTGAAGCCTGAGTCTGCACCCTCTGCTCGGCCCCCCACCCCACCCTCTGCCGCCCTTCCAGGGCGAGCACCCTAACGCCCTCAGAGACACGCTGACCTGAGACTCTGCTGGGCCCTCCATCCACACACCCTCTTCCCTGCCAACCACAGTCCTTCACATTTAGGGGGTGTGGCAGGCTGATGCGTGGCCCCAAAGACACCCTTGTCCTAATCCCTGCCCCCTGTGAATGCAGGACCCTACATGGGTCAGTGGGCGAGTGGTGAGGACAGAAGCAGGGCGCATGCGTCAGGGTTCGGGCTGCCTGACCCTAATGGCGGGTGGGCCTCGGGCCTCGGCTGCACTTGGGCTCCAGGAGCTGGGAAAGGTGTGGAAATGACCCCCGGGGCTTCGAGAAGGAAACCCACCGACGTCCCTATCTTAGCCCAGCGAGACCCCCATCAGACTTCTGACCCCCCGACTGCAGGGTGGTAATGGAGTGTGGCTTTGTGGCAGGAAATTGTAACAACTTGTCGCTGCGGCTGCAGGAACCTCATAGAGGATCGAGCCCTGCAGGACGCCTGGCCCCCAGCAGCCCCCTCCCGCCCTCGCTGCCCTCCCGGGGCTCCCTGCAGGGCCTGCCCTTGCCCCATTCTGGGGAATCAGCAGCCGCTGCCTGGTTTCCTGCCAGGGCAGCGGCTCCCCACATGGGTCTTAACTGACGGCAGCAAAACAAACATTTGCTGTGGTGATCTGCGCCGAGTTAGATGCTCAGCGTTATTTTAATTAAGCCTTGTGACGGATGAATCTCAATAAAGCAGCTGTTCTGGAGTATTCAGGTATATAAATAAAAATAACATTAGGAGGGGTGCCGGGCTCGCAGAGCTGCTGCATGCGTGACAGGAGCAAACCCTCAGGGGAAAGGGATCCACCCGGGCTGCCGGCCCGTGTGCGGGGTTGGGGCC
>NW_023270825.1:1377526-1381759 GCF_011800145.1 Mirounga leonina
CGTGGGCGGGGTCGGGGCCTGTGGGCGGGTATGGGGGCCCGTGTGCGGGGTCAGGGCCCGTGTGCAGGTATGAGCCCTGAGTGCGGGGTTGGGGCCCGTGCACAGGTATGGGGGCCCATGTGTGGGGTCGGGGCCCGTGTGTGGGGTCGGGGCCTGTGGGCGGGTATGGTGGCCCATGTGCGGGGTCGGGGCCCGTGTGCCGGGTTGGGGCCCATAGGCAGGTATGGGGGCCCGTGTGCGGGGTCGGGGCCCGTGGGCAGGTATGGGGGCCCATGTGCGGGGTTGGGGCCCATGTGCGGGGTCGGGGCCCTTGGGCAGGTATGGGGGCCTGTGTGCACACTGGGGCTGGGGCTGGGATCAGGGGAGGAGATCGAGGAGACTGGGTGGGAGAGTGAGAGGGTGCAGGGCAGCCTGGCCATCTCATGTGTGGCTCAGAGCCCTCAGCCCCGGCAAGAGCCCTGCTGTGGATGGGCCAAAGAGGATCTGAGAGCAGGAAATTGCCCACAGTGAGAGGACAGTCCCAGCATACCCAGGCCCCTCTGTTGCCAGCCCTTGGACTCCAGCCAGGCTGGACCAGCAGAGCACTAAGCAGCAGGGTATTGTCGGACACAGGTGAGGGGACCCCTGCACTTCAGAGGCAGAGGTGACAGGATGGCTCAGCCAGGCCTCCAGAGCCTGAGCCTGCACGGAGCTAGATGCAAGTTCGTGCCCACCACGTGCAAGGGCCTTCAGCCCTGGACATGACAACAGTGTGACCCCCACCTCCCTGGGATTCTTCCCAGACATCTTGGGTGGGGAGGGGCTTGGAGAAGAAGCCCCTGGCCAGGACGTGCTAGCTACTTGGATGTGCAGGGCCCAGAGGTGCCCTGACAGAGGTGAGGGAGGGGTTGAGCATGCCTGGGCCCTGCGCCTCGGGTGGGGATGTCGGGTGGGGCATGCTGAAAGGGACGCGGGAGGGTGCGGCCAGGCTGTGACCAAGGACATCCTGGTAGGTGACCCCTCCAGAGACAGGCAATCGTGGGCACCCAAGGGAGGCAGCTGGGTGGTGGGGGGATCCAGGAGTCCATGCCCCCAGCCCACCTTGCCTCCTACTCTCTCAGATGGGCGGTCCACCCAGTCACCATCCCCTCCTTGCAAGCAGAACCCACTTAATCTCAAGTGCCTTGAGATGTTCCCCCAGATGAAAGAACCACATAAGAAGAAGCCCCCCACCACCTCACCCTTCATCCCTTCCTGCCTCGGATGCTGTCCTGTGGGTATGTGATGCCTGGAGCAGTGGCAGCCAGCTTGTGGCCACAAGGCAACAAGCCAGGGGACAAATAGCCAACACTGAGGAATGGCCGGGGGAAAGGAGAGAAGGAGCCTGGGTCCTTGATGGCATCATGGCCCCCTTCCCAACGCTGGTGCCGCCCACCTCCAGACTTGGTGTTTCAGGAGGGCATTGGTTTCCTATTGCTGTAAAAAATTGCCACAACGTGCTAGCTTTAAGCCCCAGGAATTCTCTTGCAATCCTCAAAGTCAGAAGTCTGAAATGGGTTCTCTAGGCTGAGATGAAGGTGTCAACAGGGCTGCGCTCCTTCCAGAGGCTCTAGAGTCTGCAGCTCGGGGGGCCGCTTCACTCCCGCCTCTGTCTGTCCTCTGTCCTCTGGTCAAATCCCCCTCAGCCTCCCTCTTATAAGGACATAGGTGATTACATTTAAGGCCCGCCTGAATAATCCAGGACAGTGTCCCCATTTCACGCTCCTCGATGTAATCACATCTGCAAAGCCCCTTCTTCCGTGTCAGGTCACATCCGCAGCTCCCAGGGATCTGGACCGGGCCATCCCTGGGAAGGAGCTCGAGCAGCTGCCGACGGCACAGAACAGGAGCAAGTAAGAGAAAACACGGAAAACAGACCCCCCTGCGAAGCAGGAGTGGGGCCCGAGGGTCCCTAAGACCCGCTCTTGGATTCATGGTGACTGACCAGCCGTGAGGTCGGGGCGCAGGGAAGGCCGTGTCCTCCGTGGCCCTCGCCTCCCGTTCGCCACAGCAGGGGAGAAGCTGAGGGCCCCACAAGGGGCTCCGGCCTGCCGTCCTCCGAGAGTGTGCAGGGAAGCCCGGCCGGCCGCACTAGGCTCCCTCCACGGTGCTTGCTCGCCCGCGTCCCCAACACCACGGAGAGCAGCTTCGCGGCCGTCATTAATTACCTCCTGCCCGTTAACTGTGAAAATAATGATTTGCAAAATTGGGTGGAAGTTATACTAAGTAGCTTGGTGGTTAAATCTGACGATGTTTCGATCTCTTTTCAAACAGAATTAAGCGCCTCTCTGGTTGATGGGCTCACGTCCTGCAGTCATGATATGCTTAATATTTTTGTCGCGAGCCATTTAACTTGGGGTCGTGCTGGCGTTCCCCGCGACGTGCAAACTTTGAGGGACTGGAGCTGGACACGCGGTCGTGCGTCTATAAAGGATTGACCCCAGGTCCATTAGAGGACATTTCCGTGGGCCTGTCAGCCCATTCCTCACAATACCCGATAACACATCATTACTGCAACGGGAGGTCACCCTCCGAGGCTCCGCGCCCTATGAAGAGCTCCAGGACTGTGCATGCTATTTATAACCACAGCAGGCTGATGGATTGCTGGCCCTGCGGGGCCGGCGGCGGGGATGGGAGGGTCCGTGCACCCAGCCAGCTTCCCGCTGGGTGTGTTGGTCTCCGGAGCATCTGCCCTGTCAGTGGGCAATGCACAAAGACATGACCACTAACTTGGGGGACTTGAAAGGATGGACACTGAGTCCTTGACACTCTGGAGGCAGGAATCCGAAATGCAGATGCTGCAGACTGCGCTCCCTCCTGCCTCTGCCAGCCTCTGGGGGCTCTGGGGGTCCTGGGTTTGTGGCCACCTCGCTCCAACCTCTCTGTCCTTATGCGACTGTGTGGGTGTCTCTTATGAGGACACTTGTCATTGGATTTAGTGCCTGCATGATCTCGGGATCCTTACCTTAATTACATCCACAGAGATCCTTTGTTCAAATAAGGCCACATTCACAGGCTCTGAGTGTTGGGTGACGTGGACACTGATGTTTAGGGCCACTGGCTGTCCCCACTTTGGCTGACGCTCATGCGTTTCATGGTCATGGGATCCCCTGCACAACCGTGCCCCTCACTCAGCCCTGGCCACGCAGCCCAGCACTGCTTCTCTGCACACCAGAATCCACCCCCCAGCTACAGGTCCCTTTGTCCCTGAGACATTGCTGCTCATCACGGTCCTGGGTCCCAACCGGGCACCAGCACAATTCAGGTGATAAACGCATCTTGCAGATCAGATGTTCGGGGCCTCAGGGGAGGGAAAGCAGGAGACCTTGGCTGCGAGAGCATGGCCCCTCCAGGCAGGTGCCCGGGGCACCAGGGAGGAGGATTCTCAGAGTTGGTCCCCAGGGGTACAGGTCATCATCACCCCAGAAACCACGGGTGGGTGGACTGAGCTGGTGACCGGGAGGTGCTGGGACAGCCCTGTCGCAAGAGGGGATGGTGAGCAGGGGCCCCTGGCCACGCCACCGTGTGCCTCGGTCACCCAGAGCAGCGGGGTCATGGCCAGCCTTGCTCCAGGCTCCTTCCGGGAGAATGCAGCTCTACTCATTAGGAATGAAATATTGGGGACAGAAGGCCGCCTGCAGACTGAGCCGGGGTGCTCGCCTTCAGTGAGGCAGCGGCGGTGGGAGGATGTGTCTGCAGGCTGATTAGCTGTGTAATCACATCGTTCTTGCACTAATAGCTGTGTTTGTCATGTTAGCCGGGCCCAGATGAAGCAAATCGCCGTTCGGCTGCTGGAGGTGCGGCACTTTGCCAGCAAAGGTGCTGCCCAGCACCCGCTTCCCTCTGCCGCTTGGCCACGCCCGGAGGGGAGCCAGGTGCTCGGGCTGCGGGGGGGACAGCAAAGGTGAGCGCGAGGCTCCGGGAACAAAGGGCCAGACAAACCCCAGCCCCAGCTCACCCCCATCCTGCACAAGGAGGTCAGCACCCGGGTCTCCTGCTGCCCCCAGGAGCGGGGCCTTCCCCAGGCCGATGCAGCCTGCGGCCTGTGCTGGTCATCTGCGGCTGCGTCCCTGTCACCTGCACCAAGTGGCTGAGAACAGCTCCCACCTCGCTGTGTCCACGCTCAGGACCCGGGGTTAGCCATGTGCCTCCGGCCCAGGGCCTCTCGGGCTGTGGCCAGGTGTCCCCGGGGCTCAGCCTGGTGTCCCCGGGGCT
>NW_023270825.1:1381769-1383222 GCF_011800145.1 Mirounga leonina
ACGTGCCTGGAAGGAAGCCACAGGCTGTGTCAGCTGAACTCAGAAGTGACATCCCCTGGCTTCTGCCCTATTCCGTTCTTTGGGAGCGAACATTCGGGTCCTGCCCGCACTTGGGGAGAAGGGGTCACACCAGGACCCTCCAAGGGAGGGAGGGTGGTTTGTCTCCTTAGGATTGCCTTCCCTTCAACCTCTGGATGTCCCCTCAAGGGCAGCACAGGAGGGTCACCAGCAAGCCCTGGGGGGTGGGGTCCCTGGGGACTCTCTGAGGGACTGTGCATCACAGCCTGTCCCCAGACCTCGGCACCTCCTTCCCAGGGAAACCCCCTCGGCCGCCCCCCTTGGGCGGGCACCCTGCACCTGCTGTGGACGGGGGCCCACCTGGCTGGGCCGGGGCCATGCGGACCTCCTCCCGCCCACCGCAGCCTCGCATGCACAGGACATCCTGATGGTGCTGCCTTCTCCAGCAGCCCCCCTCCCCCGCCCAGGGGAGCACACCGGGAAACAGGGACATTCAGCCACCAACAGCAGAGGCAGAGCTGGAAGGGACCGTTCAACCAACCCAGGCTCACATGGCCCCGGAGCGACCCTGACAGTAAGATGACCAGGGCGGAGGAGGCCTGCCAGGTCCGAGATCCACCCCCTCTCCTGGGACGCTAAGTGGGGAACGGGTGACGAGACCAGGCCTGGCCGCTGCCTCTGCCCCCCACCCCGGGGGAGGGGGCTGGCCTCCAAGCAGGATGTGAGGCAGGCAGGGGGGCTGGGACGCAGGTGGAGCCATCGTGTGGGTCCGTCTTGCCCCCGCCTGTCTCTCAGCATCTGAAAGGCCAACAGGGGTTCCAAGGACTCGGTTCTCAAACGCTCTGGCCAGGCCGTGGCCCCCACCTGGCTGGGGCAAGCCCCCCAGATCCTGGACATAGTCCACCGGGGGCCGGGAGCCTGCCCACGTGGCATGGCACAGTGGGAGGGGGACACCGAAAGCTGCCTGCCCCAGGCGTGACAGGGGAGATGGGGACTGCCCTGCGACCTGCTGGTCCTGCCCTCTGGTCACTCTGTTCTGAATCCCAAAGCTCAAAGGCTGAGACAGGTCCCCTGATGCAACAGGGTCTGTTTACCCAGGGGCTAACCCGCCAGGGCCTCCCCCTGGGCCTGGGGACACGTCAGCCCTCCCCAAAGGGTGGGAGCAGCAGTGGCTGGCTGTCCTGGCATCCCCACACCCCAACACCCGACCTGACCTCCGTGTACTGCTGACATTACCGAAGGCCTGGGCTGCGGGCCCAGAGACACTGGGATGTGTGGACCCCGGGTTGTTCCCCGAACATTTATGACGTCAGCTCCATGAGCTTGGCTTTCCAGAGGACAGTGTGGGCTCCTCTCGCATGCACACTCGTGCTCGAACACATGCACACGCACACTCGTGCTTGAACACATGCACACTCACACTCGTGCTCGAACA
>NW_023270825.1:1383232-1389703 GCF_011800145.1 Mirounga leonina
GAACACATGCACACTCACACGCACACTCGTGCTTGAACACATGCACACTCACACCTGTGCTTGAACACACGCACACACTCACACGCACACTTGTGCTTGAACACACGCACACACTCACACTTGTGCTTGAACACATGCACACTCACATGCACGCTCATGCTTGAATACACACGCATGCACACTCATGCTTGAACACATGCACACTCACACGCACACCCATGCTTGAACACAGGCATGCACGCTCATGCTGGCACACACTGACATGCACACCCGTGCTTGAACACACGCACACACGCGCACATGCACATTCTGCCGAGGGAGGGAGGAGGAGACAGAAGCTGGCCCCTGTTCTTGGCCGGGGGTCCCTCAGCCCGCTGACCAGGCTGACCGGGCTGACCGAGCAGCCAGGGCTCTGGGGGGTGTGACCAGGCTTCGATCGTCCTTCTGGCTCCAGGAGTTTGAGAGAGCACGGTGGTTTCCAGGGCAGCTGCCAGTGCGCTTGGGTTTAGGGAAAGGGTGTGACCTTCCAAGGAAGGGAGGGTGGTTTGTCTCTTTAGGATTGCCTTCCCTTCAACCTCTGGATGTCCCCTCAAGGGGAGCACAAGAGGGTCACCAGCAGCCTGCCAGGACCACCAAAGGACAAGGGGCTACAGAGTGGGCAGTGCTGGGTGGACAGGCTCCAGGACGTCCCTTGGGGCCTCCCCACCCCTGCACCATTAACTACAACACCGTCTTCCAGCACACAGGGGCCTCCGACACCCCTCCATCCCTGGGCTTCCCTGCCTCCCTGCCCCCCAGGCCAAGAGCCTCGTCCTGCCCTGAGGTCCAGAGAATCACAGTCCTCTCCAACTGTGAAGCCAAGGAAGGAAGAAGGGGGGGCCATGGAAAGAGGGCGGCAGGGAAAACCAGAGGCTGTGGTGCTGCTAGGGGTGCTCACCCAGCAGGGACACGGGGCCGACAGTGTCGCTGCCCGCAAGCCTCAGCAGGCCGCCAAGGAACACAGGCTCTTGCGGAAGGAAGCAGCCAGACAAGGAAAGGGCTCATCAGGTGGCGCTGCTGACCTGGCCCGGTTTGTCCTCGGACACCCACGCACACTCGAGTCACACCTGCCTATGTCTCCATCACGTCTCGGGCAATAACTGGGATGTCCTGCACAGGCTGGCCAGGCTTTGTACTGGGCTTAGAGAGGACCATCGTCAGGGAGATTTACGAACACTTGCGGGCCAGCAGCAATGCGCCTCTCCTGAGTGGGTGCCTCCCGAGTGTACCCCACTCACCTCGAGCCTTTCTCTGGGAAAGTGCCTCGTGGGCGGGGAACCCAGGAGCCCCACCGACTTTACTCAGAGGCTCCCAAGGGTGGCAAGAGGACGACTGCACCTGCCACCCACCCCCGTCCCTGCTGCCCCTGCCTGGGGCCTGAGGCAGAGCCGGAGCCCGGCAGATATTCTCAGAAGTAATGGAGGTGTGTGTGTGTGTGTGTGTGTGTGTGTGTGTGTGTGTGTGTGGTGGGGCCCAGGAGCTGCCCCAGCCCATGAGGGAGAAAACTGAGGTCCCCATGGGAATCTGTTCTGGCCAGAAAGGGCTGTGAGTCATGGTGTCCCACAGAAGAAGCAGGGATGGTGGGGCCACCGGCCTGGGGGTCCAGGAGGCCTGAGGATCATGCATGCAGATGCTCTCCTCCCTGGGCCCTGGACCAGCTTGTCCTGCTCTGCTACAGGGTTCACGCCATATGCGATGCCCTGGGGACCACCAGCAGGGGTCGAGGACAGAAATGGCATGCGGGATGGCGAGCGCGCAGGTAAGAGAAGCTAAGTATCTGGACAAAGGTGTCCAGACATCGGCGGCGAGTCCCCTCACCCCATCACCCCCACCCCTTCACCACCCCCAACCTCAACGACTCAGGTTGGGGGCTGTCTGCAGGGCCAGCCCAGCCTCTCGGCTCCAGGGCACAGACTGGTCGGACTCGCCTCCCTGGCGTTGACCGGCTGATGCTTAGACAAGCGCCTGATCTTGGCCAACCTGGTTCCCCTCTGGGTGGTAGGTGGGAGACGCCCACCCTGTGTCGCTGTCCCACACCTGTTTCCAGCCTTCTTCTGTGTCATGTTATTCCTGGTCCTTTACTTTTTAAAATAAACTGAAGAATTTCCTTGTTATGTCGGTGGGGGTGGGGGGAGATGGAGAGAGATCTACTGGGATTTTGAATAGATATGGTACTGAAATATGGATCGATTTCTGGGAAATGTAAATCTCAAAAATACTGAGTCTTACCATCCATCACCATCATTTTCATGGTCTTAAATGTTTTTTTCTCTCAATGTTAGAGGCTTCTGAGTGGAGGTTCTATGCTCATCCTGTTAGGTCCGTCCTCGATACTCAATATTTCCGAGGCCATTGCAAATAATATCTTCATTTCAGCTTTATTGTCTATCTGTGGATTGTGGGATTATAGAAATAGCACTGAATTCCATGTACCATTTTTTATCCAACAAACTCTCTTATTGATTCCAATAACTATACTATAGGTTATATTTACCATGCACTCAACCACTTAATCTGCAAATAGATGACAGTTTTGCTCCTTCCCTTTCAGATCTTGTCACTTTTTCTGCTTCGTTCTGGTGGCCCTGGCGAGGACCTTCGGCCCCTGCTCGGCACGCTCCCCTCCCTTGCTCTTACTCACCCCTTCACCATTCAATGTTACCTTTGTATGCTTTGTAAAAACATCCTTTATCGGGCGCCTGGGTGGCTCAGTTGGTTAAGCAACTGCCTTCGGCTCGGGTCATGATCCTGGAGTCCCGGGATCGAGTCCCGCATCGGGCTCCCTGCTTGGCGGGGAGTCTGCTTCTCCCTCTGACCCTCCCCCCCCCCATGCTCTCTGTCTCTCATTCTCTCTCTCGCAAATAAATAAAATCTTTAAAAAAAAAATTAAAAAAAAAAACATCCTTTATCATATTAAAGACTTCTCCTCTATTCCAAGTGTGCTGAGGGATATTTTTATTATAAAGGAATGTTGAATTTTGCCAAACTTTTTCGATGCATCTTTTGAGACGATTGTATAATTCTTCTCCTTTTGTGTATTTTTATGGGTAACTGGACAGTAAGGTTTTTCTGACCCTGAAATAAAGGGGACATGGGCATGTTCACCTGACACTTTCTAAAAGTTGCTGATGTTTTATTTAAGAGACTTGCATCTGTATTTATGGGTGAGATTTTCCTTTCTCGTGCTTTCTTGTGGGGTTTTGTTAAGGTCATAAAATAAGGCGGGGAGAGCTCGCTCTTCTCCTGCCGTCTGGGATAGTTTGTAGGAGATGGGCATTAGCTCTTCCTCAGATGTTAAGTAAAACTGGCCAGTGAGGCCATCTGGGCCTGGAATTTTCTTTGAGGGAGGCTTTTAAATAATAAATTCGATGTCTTGAATAGTCATAGGTCAGGACTTTTCAGGGTTTTTTTCTTTCTTCTATGTTAATTTGCAACCTGTATTTTTTGAGAAATTGTCCATTTTATCAAGCATCGTGTCACGAAGCAATTTATGTTGCTAAGTTGGTTAAATATTGACACGGTCTGTGGGGAGGCTCTGTGTCTCACTCCGCACATCGCTGTTTACCACTTCCCACGATCTTCCCAGTCAGATTAACCAGAGCTCCCGGGGCCTCATAAATCCTCTCAAAGATTAAACTTGGGCATTATCGATCCCTTTGTTGTATATTTTTCTATTTCATTAATTTATGCTCTTATTTTTATTATGTCCTTCTTTCCGTCTTTGTTCCTCTTTTTCTAATTTACGGAGCAGGATGCTCCACTCATTGATTACACCGTCCCCCATCCCCGGCCCTTGAATGATGGGCTAGCTCCCTAATTCCCTAATACGTGGTGTCTGGCGAGCGGCTGGGGCCTCTTCCTGGCTTCGCTCCGCCGTCAGACCGTGTTCGTTGCACAATTCCCCGGTCCTGGCCTCGCTCCACAGCACCAAGACGCCCTGACCCTCCCTGTGACGTTGGTGCCCAAGGACTCGTCTGGCCTGTGGGGACACAGTCAGGGTGATGATGTTTCCTGCAGGATCCCTGTCCAGCCTGAGGCTTCGCCGGCTCCTGCCACCGTGGTCCCAGCGGCCTGATGACTTGGAAGAGGGGCAGGCGAGGGGCAGGTGGGTTGGTAGTGGAAAGGAGGGAAGGGAAGTCACCGCTCCCCTCTCTGGGCCCTTCTGTGTGGGAAGAGAGGGAGCCCGTCTGTGAGGGGTTTAGGCAGGAACCAGCACACGGGTCTGGCGTACCTGTGCAGATGAGGATGCTCCCCGCAACAAGAGAAGCAGATGTGGCTTCACAGCTGAGTCCCCCACCCAGGCAACCATAACCCTCCTGGCCCAGTGGCTCGGGCGACACTCACTCCTTTCTGTTTCACCTCCTGAAAGCCCCTCCCGAGAGTTGCAGGTGGTCCCTCCCGCTCCCGGCTGAGCAGACCCTGGGAGCACCTCGGTCCCTGCCAGCATCCCACTGCATGTCCCTAGGACGCACCCTCAGGCCATGCAGCAGAATGAGGACTGGGTGACACAGCAGTTCCTAACGGGCCCCCGCTTTCTCCGGGAGCTGCAGAAAGAGGAAGGGAAGGAGAAGGCCGGCGGGAGATGCCTCCTCCCTGGTGCCACCTCCCAGCCCAGCTCTCAGAACCAGAGAGCCCACCGCCAGCCGTCCAACACCCCCTAAGCACAAGTACAACTGCCCCGGACCCCCGAGCGGGCTAGGACCTGCCTCCCCCTCCCCCGGTGCAGCCCAGGCACACACCTCTCTGCCCCCAGGCCCCACGACAATTGAGCCCAAAAAGTAATTGTTCTGCACTCACTTTATTGCCCTGCATTCTGCACCATGAAGTCTGGCCTTATAAAACACCCGGCAATTTCTCCGGAGGACAAGATCCCACCTGTGAAAAACGAGGGCACAGATGGTCAGAGCACCGCAACAGAGTCTCAGGAGCAGGGGCGGGCGGTGGACTCCCCTAGGGAGGCCAAGGGATCTGTGGATGCCCCAAGGGTCCAGGGCATGACCCCTGATTTCCTGGCCAGCCTTCCCCGGCTCCAGACAGGGATCAGAGAGCTGAGCTCAGACAAGCTGCAAGGTGTCTCTGAGCCTGGGCCCCTTGCACAAATCGGGGGATGGACGTGGGGGCACGATGCCTGCCCAGCCTCTGTGAGCGCAGGGTGCCGTCTGGAGGGCCATGCATGTCCCTTACGGGACAGTCCATCTCACTACGATGCCCGTGGAACCCAGCTATGGTGTGAGAGCCTGGTCTCTCCCCAAACTCGGCCTTCAACCCCGGCCAGTGGCTGCCAGTTTGTCCCTGGCCAACGTCCCCATGGATGCTAGAAGCCCCAGGTGAGATACCAGAGCCTTTGTTAGAGCTCATGACGTAGAGCAGCCTCCTGCCGTGTGGGGCTGAAGGGGCGCAGGGGCAGGGGTTGCTGCTGGGAGGGGGGGAGGGCACCAGGCCTCAAGTCCAGCCCCAGCGCTGCCGGCTCCGACCATCCAGGCCCAGGCGCAGGCGGGTCCCTGCTCTCCAGGGGCCTGTGAGCAGGGGAAGGTGGACTCGCCACACCTCACTCACCGGGCGCCTGCTGCAGCCGCCCCCTCCCCTGCAGAGCCCAGCAAGCGTCTGATGCAGGTCAGGTGCGCCCTGAGGACAAGATGCCCCCACCGCGCCCTCACAGACATGCACCTCCCCGCAGCTGCTGTCTGCGCCCGGCTCTGCCGCTGCCCAGGGCCCCGTGGTGGGTCCTCCACCCAAGGAGAGGCTGCTCGGCCCAGCTCAAGGGGCGAGCAGGGAAGGGGAGGGATGGCCCCAGAAGGAGGGAGCTCCGTGGGGCCCAGAGCCTGTGACCCCCACCTGCTCCTGGCTGCTTTCCCTCCCAGCTGTGCCTCTCTGGGGAGCCCCCACCCCTCAGAGCCCCTGGACCACACTGGTCTAATGCAGACACTGGCACACTGCCCCAGGGGCATTGGGACCTCCCCGTGGGGGTCACCATCCCCCATCACTGGGGTTCCAGGGGGCAGGGATGGCTATCCCAGGGGCATTGGGACCTCCCTGTGGGGGTCACCATCTCCCCATCATCGGGGTTCCGGGGGTGGGGACAGCTGCCCCAGGGGCATTGGGACCGCCCCGTGGGGGTCACCATCCCCCATCATCGGGGTTCCAGGGGGCAGGGACGGCTATCCCAGGGGCATTGGGACCTCCCCGTGGGGGTCACCATGCCCCATCACGGGTTCCAGGGGGCAGGGACGGCTATCCCAGGGGCATTGGGACCTCCCCGTGGGGGTCACCATCTCCCCATCATCGGGGTTCCGGGGGTGGGGACAGCTGCCCAGGGGCATTGGGACCTCCCCGTGGGGGTCACCATCCCCCATCACTGGGGTTCCAGGGGGCAGGGACGGCTATCCCAGGGGCATTGGGACCTCCCCGTGGGGGTCACCATCCCCCATCATC
>NW_023270825.1:1389713-1437251 GCF_011800145.1 Mirounga leonina
GCTAACCCAGGGGTATTGGGACCTCCCCGTGGGGGTCACCATCCCCCCATCATCGGGGTGCCAGGGGCGGGGACGGCTGCCCAGCTCCAAGGCAAGAAGCTCCTCCTGCCTCCCAGTCCTTCTGCAGCCAGGAGCCCTGAGCCCAGCTCAGGATGACTCCCCTCCAGGCCCCACCAGCACTGACCCAGTTCCCCTTGTGCCACCACGGCCATGCCTGGGCTGGAGAGTCGTCAGTGGCTCCCTGGTGCCTCGGAGGCAGGTTCGGTGAACAAGAAGCCATGCTGGCCGCCCCACACCATCCTCTGCACAGATTTCGACTTGGGGCAGATTCTGGGGATACCCGCTCCCATGTCAATGGCTGTGAGCTGTCAGAAGCCTCCTCCCACAGCTGTTGGCAGTCCTGGCTGACAGTCTCTGCTCAGCAGAGCCCAGAGCCAGCGTCCCCATTATCACGTCCAAACTTCGCAGATGCCTGGGCACCCCCGGGACCCCCTGAGGCCAGGGGAGCCTCCTTCCTGCCTCCCCCAGCCTCCAGCGGCTGTTGGCTCCAGTTTCAGCCTCTGTCTTCACAAGGCTTCCTCTCGCGTGTCCCTTCTGTCTCTCATACAGACGCCAGGGTTGGGGTTTGGGGTCCACCCAGGTCATCCACTTGTGATTCGCAACTGAATTATATCTACAAATATGCTTTTTTCAAATAGGATCTCATCAGTAAGCTCCAGGGCTTAGGATGTGGACATATTGAGGGGCAACAGAGAACCCGCAGTGGTATTTGAGGACCCGCAGCACCAGGTGGGAGCCCGGGCCCAGCCTGTGGGCGGCACATGGCTCCTCGCCGGCCTTCCAGTGTCTGCACATGGGACGGGCTCCGAGGCGTGTCTTTAGGGAGTCAGGTGGCAGAAGATGCTCCGCAGATGGGAATCTGGCACGGCCTGGATTGGCTGCCATGGGACGGCCCCGACACTGTGCAGCATCCGTGTCCTGGAGCTACGGGGTCTGCCCTGCCGCACACACCGCAGGCCACAGGAGACCGCGCCGTGTGGCTGGGGCGCTGCGTCAGGAACACCTTCCATGGAGTCTCCCGGCGGGAAGAACGGCTGTCTGGGCAGCCAGGCCCGGCCGGGGCAGCGGCTGCTGGAATTCTGACACAACAGTTGGCAGCCCCCACCCGAAGGGCTGAGGAAGAGGGGCAGGGGTGGTGAAATGGGAGGAGGAGGGCAGCGTAAAGCCCTCTGGTGGGGTCTGACCCTCAAACTGAGCCCCGAGGACCCTCCGTCCTCTGAGCGGTCCCTCCACCCACTGTCCGCCAGGGCCGTGGGCTCCCCTTCAAGGCTGGGGGGCCGGCAGTCCTCTTCTGCCCACCCCGACCTCCAGAGGTCTCGTCGCCCACTCTCCAAGCCCCCCACAACCACAGTGGAGGAGCCTGGGGGAAAGGCCGCAGGGGGACGGTGAGTGGGAAGAAGGGGCTTCTCTCCTGGGCGGTGTCCCAGGAGGCTGGTGCTGCAGCCCAGGCAGGGACCAAGGCATTGGGCCTGAGCAGCCAGAGAATGTGCCGGAACCGAGCCAGGCCAAACCCATCTATTCTCCCGGAGCAGGGACTGGGTGCAATTGGGAGCATTGTAACAGCCTTCTCTCTGTGATGATTAAATGCGCTTTTAGCAAAAAGCTCTAAATGATCTCTGAGTAATTTCTTTCTTTTCTTTTCTTTTTTTTTTTTAAGTGGAAATGGAGGAAAACAAAGAACAAGGAAGAAAGAAAGAAGCCTTTTCCAGTTGCCGCTCCCGTGGCCTCGGCAGCTGTGGCCACGTGGCCCTGGGGTCACCCCCGTGGCCTGGGGGCGGGTGCAGGCTCCAGGAGGACGGGCCCACACAGCCGGCCCCTGCCTGCTGCCGTGCGGCCGACTGCGGTGACCACAGGCCGAGCCAAACTCACCTCTGGGACGGGGAGCAGGAGCGGGGCTCCCACGTCCCAGCATCCGCTCCCCAGTGACGGGGGCTGTTGGGGGCTGGACCCCTCTTCCCTCTCTCCCGGGCCTCAGTCTGTGGGGCCGCTGAGGCTGGTGAGAAGGGGTACAGAGTGGGCGGAAGGTGGGGATAGGGACAGCGGAGTGACCCTCGAGGTTGGTGGCCAGAGCTAGGTGGCAGGAAGGCCCTGGGCTGGTGAGGCAGGTGGCCGGGGCAGCCCATGGTGGGAGCCTCGGTCCTCAGCTCCTGTCCGAGGCATTCCCGAGTGGTCCCTGGGACGGGGCTGCTGCCAACTCGGTCCCACCATGTGTGAGCCCCATGCCAATGGGCGCACCTCGCTCATGCTAGTGGACATCTGGGCCACATGTCCCCAGCTGACGCACACTGGGACAGGCCCAAGGAGGGGTCCTCAAGCCCAGACAGCAGGGGTGGGCTGGGGGTTCGGGGACAGTGAGGGGCGGGAGCTCCAGCGCTCCCCCCCCGACCCCCCCAGCAGAGCCAGGCACTGGGCCCCACAGGGGTCACCTGTTGCCTCATGGTCCCAGACACAGTCTGCCTCCCCTCAGCTCCTGCACCTTGTGGTTTCCATAACACAAAGTCACTCAAAACGTGGGTAACCTTTGAGCTCCCCTCTCCCACCATTATGGGTCCATTTGACGAGCAGCATGTGGTGGTGACGAAGAATTTCCCAGGTACTGAGTGTCACAGCTGGAGCCCGCACCACGGCCGGACAGCCGCCTCCTGGACAGGCCAGCCCACCTCTCCGCGGCACAGAGGACCCCTGCGGCTGCCGGGAGCGGCGGCCTCGCCCCCACAGCAGAGCCGACACCCGGCCACCAACGTGTCTGGCACCGCTGATGCCCGCTGTCCTGTCCCCTGCCCCGTGCATGGACCCCCAGGCCCTGCGTGCCCACCCACCTGCCGGCCTGTCTCCCCGCCTCCCCTCCGCCCTCTGGTCCCACAGCCCACCTGCTCTGCGACCCTTGAGAAACCAGACTGGATGCTGAGGTGTTCCTTGGGGGCCGCGGTGGTTTTCACAGCTCAACGTTCAGTTCAAGACTCCCCCTCCCCGCCCGCCGCCTGGCCCCCTCAGCCTCACATTGCACTCCCCGCCCATGGTACTCCAGTCACCCACGTCATCCCCGTCCCAGAGCACACTGCGCTGTGTCCTGCCTCTGTGCACACGCTCTTGAGCCTCCCTCTGCTTGGAAAACCTGTCACCAAAACAGGGAATAACCTGATCCCTCCCAAGGACCTTCAGGTTTGCATAGTTGGACCCTCCTGACAGTGGGTGCAACACTGTCATTTACAGGTAGATAACTGAGGCTCAGACATGAAGTGGGTTGGCCGAGGTTGATGCCTGCAGCCAACCCAGCAGCCTAAACTGGGTCCTCCCAGTCTGGCCCCCCCGGGACCCTCCCTCCGGGGTTCACAGGGGGCCAGCTGTGTGCTGTCTGGCGTCCTCCCCACTGGGCTCTGAGTGCTCCAGAAGTTCACCACCATTCCCAGGCAAGGGCTGGACCTGGCACTGCCCCCGAGTCATTCTGCAGGGTGCAGGAATGGGGGGGTGCTGCGCAAGCAGGACAAGCCTGCACAGCACCAAAGCCCAAACTCCGAGTGGGGGGCAGCAATATTGGCCAGGGGACCTGAGCAAGGGGTCCCCTGGGACGAAGGGTCCCACAGCTACACCTGGGCCGAGCATGCCCTTCCCCGCCCTCACCCTCATTGCCAAGACCCCTGGACCTTCCTGAGCTGTCTACTTGTCCTCAGGACCCCTGGCCATCCCAAGTCCTGACTGCTCAAGTGCCCTGGACCATGGGCTGCCCATGCAGGCACCTGGGCCCAGAGCTGCCCAGGTTGGAGTAACTGGCTGGGTGCCCCCAACCCAGACCCAAGCACACAGGCCTGGAAAGAGCCGCCACTCTGGGTCTCCTGGTGGGGCCTCAGAAGCTGAGACGGGCCTGGTCATCGGGCACCCCGTGGAGGGCCCTGGAGTTCACACAGGGCTTCGGGAAGCCGGGCAGTCAGGATGGAAACAAATCTTCGCTTCTCCGCCTGGAGGAATGGGGTCTGATGTGCTTGCCCCCTGGAGTCTGCACTGGCCCTGAAACCGTGCCCCTCAGGGTTAATGAGGTTGAAATCAGCAGAAAGTTTAAACCCTGTTTCTTAGAGAATGGTTTCCCCCTAACCGGCTATTGTGTCTTTCCGGACCCCACTAGCTATCTCTGCAGAAGCCTGGCCTCAGGGTCAACCAATATGGTTCCAGCCTGGGAACAAGCAAGGTCCTGCATTCCTTCCCGGAGACAAAGAGCCTGACCTACCCAGGTTATACCAGCTCTCAAGCGTGCTCACAGCCCCTCTCCCTGTTCTGAGAAAACATCCTGATGTTGGGGGTGGGATTTTGCCTCATTCTGGTGTTAAATCTCCCCCTAAAGTGAACACAGGATGTGTGTAACCTGCATGCTTCCTCTGTGCGCATGCTCCATCTTTCCTTGAGAATAGTCATAAATTCCCGACCCTTTCATCATTATGTGTAACCTCAACCCCAGCTGACACCACATGGACCTGAGAAAAACCACCCCACTGAGCCCTTTCCAAACTTCTAACAGCGTGGTAGCTGGAGCAGAAATTTCAGATGTGGGTCATTGGTGGGGGGCCCAGGGGTGAGGGACCTGGAAGGGCATCCAGTCAAGTGCACAGATGGCGAGGGCTCGGGGACAGTTTTGGCTGGAGGCTGGAAGATGGCTGGGTGACACTTTGCTGTGGTCACATGAGCAAGGGAAAGGGCAGCTCGGGAGCCACAGGTCTGGCCAGGGAAGCTTCCCGGCGACCATCAGCAGAGCCTCACCTAGCTGCCTACAGTTAGGTACAGAAAGAGAGAGGTGAGCTAGAGCAAAACTGGTGAGGAGTGAGCAGAATTGAGAGGAAACGTCAAGCACCCAGGACTGGTTGCACTCAAAAATAAAACTCCACCAAGACTCTCACTGTGAAAATATGACTTGGCAAAGACACGTAGAGGCCACCTGACATTTTTCTCAGACCTCAGAAAGATTCAGGGTGGTGTCTCGGCTACTCTCCCAGTTAAACAAAGGAACCTCTATGGACCCTGAGGAGGTGCCCCAGCCATCCGGGCCAGATGCCAAGGCTTCCAGGAATGGAGAGGCCGTGTCCCCCAGCAGGAACCAGGAACCTGCCCAGGCCAGGAAAATCTCACCTCAGAAGGCAATGTGGGCTGGCTTTTGTCCCATTGAGCTGATTATCAGTTAATCCACCAGAAAGCCTCAATGCTTCTAGAGAGGTTTTACCAGTTGGGACCCAAGGGGACTTAACCCTCATGGGCAGAAGGTAGGTGAGCAGCATACCGGGAAAGAAGAGCAACCTAGAAGCACACCAGGGCCCCAGAGGGTGATGCTGAAGCAAGAGCCCGCTACACAGGCCAGGCTGGATTTCAGGATTGTTAGGGGCAGACTGTGTGTCTGCTTTGTTGAGAGGGTGTATCCATTCTGGTGACCCTACCATCAGCCCTGGTTGAAGGGGGGTGGTCAGATAAGCTAGGTTCTGGTTCAGGTCTTCAGGTCAGAGCACTGCCCTGGGTGGGGCAGACTCAGGATCTTATCTGCACACGGAATGGACTACATGAGGTGGTCTGGACTTCAAGCAACCCAAAATGGGGTGAGATCAGTGGGGTCTGGAGCAAGGTTAGGCATATTTCGTGGCATCCTTGAGTGGGATCTGGTGTGTTTTGTATATGAAAGGAATATGTACAGTTTGTGTCCACAGGGCAGACTGTGGGGGATCAAAGATGCATGAAGCTCCTTTGTTTGCTCCTCACTGAGAACTGGAGTCTAACCCAGCCAAGCTCGCATTTGTGTTGGCCTGGGCAGCAACTGGACCAGAGGGCCACAGGCACGATGTGCAGGGACTTCTGAGATTGAATCATGAGAAGTCTTGCAGCTCTGCCTTGCTCACCAGAACCCTCGCCCTGGACAAACCAGCTGCCGTGTAGGAAGTTGGGTTTCCCTGACATAAACCTGCTGGAAGAAGCCCAAGCTGCATTGAGAAGCTACTAAGAGTCTGGGTAGTCTCTTATACAGCAAAAGTGAACTGATGGTGGATTTTATGGTACATGAATTAGATCTCAATCATTTTGTTGAAAGAGTGTATGAGATAGTGTCTGCCCGTCAAGAGCTTGCATTACTGCCGTCAGACCACCAAGGTAGGCAGAGCCAGAAGCCTATGTGCTGCCCACAACCTGCCTCTAAGGAAGGGCCACAAGTCTCGTGGTGCCAGCTGTGCTAAAGAGGAGGAAGTGGGGCGCCTGAGTGGCTCAGTTGGTTAAGTGACTGCCTTCGGCTCAGGTCATGATCCTGGAGTCCCTGGATCGAGTCCCACATCGGGCTCCCTGCTCGGCAGGGAGTCTGCTTCTCCCTCTGACCCTCCCCTCTCTCATGTGCTCTCTCTCATTCTCTCTCTCTCAAATAAATAAATAAAATCTTTAAAAAAAAAAAGAGGAGGAAGTGATATCAACAGACCCTCATTTGGGCAATGTGGCAGGTTGGATGTGCAAAGACCTGAAGTTTTGTCATATTTTTAAAGCATGCTTCAGTTTGTGAGAAATTAAGGGAAACAACCAGAGGTCAGGAAAACATAATTGCAAGATAGGAAGTGAGCACAGGCACTGGTGTTTGCCCCAAGGCATCCACTGCTCTCAGATGGCCTTCAGCCTGGATTTCAGTGAGCTCGTGGGTGTGCATCCAAGTGGGGGAGTGGGCAAAGGAGACAAAGCCCACAGCCCTGGCAGGATGGGGGCTGATGCATCAGTCTTCTTCATAAAACCAGGATCCCATGGTCAACTTTCACAGTGGACAAACTAGGGAAGACCCAGGTGACATGCCCACCTTGGAAGGGAAAGGGGAAAATTCTTAGCCATCATCCCTCATTCATGAGGATTTAGGGGCCAGAATCCACACAAACAATAATTTATTTAAGTGGTCCTGGGTTGGTAGTATCCCCAGACAATTGACAAAAACCCCACAAATCCTTTCAGAGAAAACTGTACTTTGAACACAAACATCAAAGAATTTCTATAGACTCCAATGAATATGAGCTCACAAACAAAACTCAAAAATATCCAAGAAATAGGGCATCCTGAGTAAGCCTCAGCAGAAGAGCAAACAGTAGAAACACATCTAACAGGACATATGAGGTATTGGAATTTATCAGATGTAAAAATTTTTTAAGTGTGTTCAATAATTTTGAGAGAAGTTCAGGAAAACTGAAGACGCAAATTTGTGAAAGAGGAAAGTAAAAATGGTCAGGCAGAGTTGAAAAAAAAATGAACTCCTAGAAATAGAAATTATTGACATTAAAAATCCAAGAGAAGGTTGCAATGGCAGGTTAGATGCAGCCAAAGAGAGAATTACTAAATTAGAAGATAGAATGGAAGAAATCACAGAATGCAGCTCCAAGAGAGAAGAGGCAGGAACCAGAGCCCTGAAAGGACACGGACCATCTTCAGCCCATGGATGTTTTCCTCTGCTGTGGTGCATCTACATGTTGTTTCTGTTCAGTGGTTTTTATTTCCAGTGTATCCTTTTGATTCTTTTTGGCATTTCCGTCTCTCTGCTTACATTATTCATCATTTTTTTGCATGTTGTCTTTTTTCATTATTCATTTGGGGAATTATATTAATCCCTCAATTAAGCCCTTAATCATATTAATTATAGCTATTTTAAATTCCCTGTCTGGGGGTACCCAGGTGGTTCCGTCAGTTAAGCATCTGCCCTCAGCTCAGGTCTTGATCTCAGGGTCCTGGGATCGAGCCCCACATCGGGCTCCCTGCTCAGTGGGAGTCTGCTTCTCCCTCTTCCTCTGCCGCTCCCCCACCCCCCAGCTCATGCTCTCTTTCTCACTTGTTCTCTTTCTCCCTCTTTCTCTCTCACAAATAAATAAAATCTTTTTTTAAAAAATTCTCTGTCTGATCGTTCAAACATCTTTTTTCTATTTGAGTCTGTTTCTGATGGTTGCATTGTCTCTTCAGATCGTGTTTTCCCTCATCTTTTGGCATGCCTTGTTTTTTGCTAGAAACCCAACATGTTAAATTGGGTAGTGGGAACTGAGGTAACCAGGCCTTTAGTGTGAGGTTTGATGTTGGTCTAGCTGGGAGTTGGCCTCTGTCTAATGTTTGCTGTGGCTGAGGGGCCAGAGGCTCCCAACTCCACTAGAGTCCTTGTTTTTACCTCCCCTGTTGACTCTGGCTTTCCCTAAGTCCTCCCTACAGAGAGCCTGTGTCTTTCCCAGCATCCACTGTGATTATAGGGGAACCCTGGGGGGAGGGAGCAGGAACACTCTAGAACCTTCCAGCTAAATGTCAGTCTTTTCCTGGGCCTGTGACCCTGGACTGTGACCTTCCCAGTGTTCCCCACAGCCCCCACTCCTCTGCTGCAATGTGCTCCATCTATGTCCTCTACGTCCTGGCCCTTGTTCACTGTTGGCTTGTTTTTTTCCTGACATTGAACAAGAGGGCTGGGGCCTGGAGTGGGAGCAATCCCCTTCCCCTGGGTTGGGTGAGGTTGGAAACTCTTATTCTGGCAAAGCCTTTCCCCTGGAGGATGGGCCTTTGTTATAGAGAAGGCTCTGGGCATATTTCACATAAATCAACTCTCCACCGACTGCAAGAGACGCTAGGGGCCTTCCTCAGATCTCTATTGAGGACCCAGTCAGATTTTGGAGGAAAAGCCCACCAAAGCATTGGGGAGCCCCTGAGACTGCCGGCCCCCAGAAGTTTCTCACTGTCATGTAACCCACACTCAGCCTCTAGAAATTCGTTCGAGTTTCCATTTAAGTGTTCCTAAGAGTTTGTGGCGCCAGTGGCTTTGGTTCTAGGTGAGCAGTTCTGATTTGCTCCTCTGTATTTCCCTGTCTCTCCAGGTTTGGAAGTGGTGGTTTGCTTTGAAACCTCCATTTTTCTGGTGGGTCTGAGGAAAGTCATAAATTCTCAGTTTGTCGACCTTTTTCTTATTGTAAGGACAGAGGTGACAGTTTCCAAGCTCTTTACAAGCTGGACCTGAAACTGGGAGTCCTGATGATTTATTTATTTTTATCATTTTGTCCAGAGGGTATCTACTGCAGGGTTAGTCTGCTTGGTGCTTAGTTGGATGACAGAAGTGGATCTGATCAATAACTTTTTGAAACGTCAGCTTCTCTCACCTCAAAAGAAATTCAAGGCTGACCTCTGATTCTGCACCAAAGAATGAGCCACGCACGCCCTGGATGGCTTATGCTGGAGCCCGTCATGCAGCAGCTCGTAGAGCAGGTGTGTTCCTTGTCCTGTAGATGGAGAAGCCACAGCTGGGGTGGTGCATGGTGGGCTTCACCACAGTCCCCACCTGAATGCTCTGTGTTGCTCTCAGGATAAATCCAGCTTACTCCCTTGCTGTGGCTTCTACAGCACTGGGTGCTCCCCCTTTTGCAAACTTCTCATTCCCTTTTTCTCAGTTCAGTGTCTGTGAGCCCCATGCCATCTGGTAGGGACTGGAAGGAGCCAGCCCATGATAGGGACCCTACAGGGGGCTGCCGTTACACGCTGAGAGAGGAGAGGGGTGCCAGGCCTATGAATCCCCCGGTGGCCACCTCGTGCAATGACCACAAGCCTGCCAGCTCCTCTTGTCTTCTCTTCTAGTCCTTTATCCTTTGTCTTTGTGTCCTACTCTTTTCTCTAGAACTTACCCTTCAGCTAAGCTCATTGCTGCCAACCTCCTCCATTAGGGACACAATGCTTCTTTGCACCAGTGTTTGATTCCAGTGGGCCCTACGGTTCTCTTCACCTGCCACAGCTCCTCTGCTCAAAGTTCCTCGATTCCCTGCAACCTCGATCCTGCCTTCAGGTGCCCTGCACTGAAATGGCAAGGCCCCTGATGGCACATTTCCTGAGTGGGAGCAGGTCACAAAGGTCTTGCCTTTGCTTTCATGGCTGAGCTGCACCCTTTGGTGTTTGGGGCTCGTCCTGGGCTCCCTATGGGCAAATGCAGCTTGACTTCACCCTGTCCACCCACACTGGTGGTGGCCCTGTGAGCTGGCACAATGCGATTTGCAGTATGCAGTGAGAACAAGGGCTCTTATATCAGCAAATCTCCATTCCTGGGAACTTAACCTGAAAAAAACCTCCACTAAATAAAGCAAGTTTGCCACTGAGGTGCACCATGCCACAAGTTTCTGCAACCACCCAGCATGCCAAGTTTCCAAGGGGCAGAAAGTATGTACCAGGGCGCCTGGGTGGCTCAGTCATTAAGCGTCTGCCTTCGGCTCAGGTCATGATCCCAGGGTCCTGGGATCGAGCCCCACATCGGGCTCCCTGCTCGGCGGGAAGCCTGCTTCTCCCTCTCCCACTCCCCCTGCTTGTGTTCCTGCTCTCGCTATGTCTCTCTCGTCAAATAAATAAATAAAATCTTTAAAAAAAAAAAAAAGTATGTACCAAAGATCCAGATCATTCCAAAGAGAGGGAACTCAGGCCCAGAGAGGGGAGGCTCTAATCTGAGGTCACACAGCAAGCCCACCAGCAGAACCTGTCTCAACACCATCTCTCTTTCCTCCTCTCTGAGGCTGCAAGGCCAAGACAGGTCCCCTCTTCAAGCCTCTGCTGATTTCTTCTGGAAAGCAGATGTCAGAATGGTGATGAGCTGGAATGAGAGGATGCAAGAAAGGGCCTGCCAGCACATGTGCTCTGCCCGTGGCTCCATTCAGCAGCGTGCTTCTATCTTTCTCTTCTCAACATGGAGTGACAGACTTGGAGGTGTGGGTGCCCTGACACCTGACATGTTGCCTGGCAACAACAGGCAGTGAGCTCCCTCCCCCGCCCCCCCACCAGAGGTAGCAGAGTGGGAGAAGAGTGCTTTACTGATTTGGGGGCAGGTGACCACCGTGGGCATGCCTGTCTTGGGCTTGCCCAGCCTACACTTGCCTTTCCTGACAATAGTACCAGGGGGGCTGCCATGGCCCATTGGTGAGCCAATGGACTTCACCAGGGCTGCTCACCCCAACTCCCTGCCTCGTTAAGCAGCTGCTGAACAGCCATCTCGCCTGCTCCAGCATATTGACACAAACAGCCTTATTACCTGGCTAATTAGAGCCCAGAGGCTCACCCAGAGCACCACCCCCTTCCCTCCAGTCAGTCTTGGTGTGTAATTGCTTGAGCAAGCGCTTTGAAGGGAGACTCCGTAGTGTGTCTTGTAGCAATTGCCCAGGCAAATCTCAAACCAGCTTATATCCTTCCTCAGAGAGAAGACTGTGCCGAGGCTGCCCGTCCTCCCAGGGCCAAGCCCACTGCCTTGTGGGTCTCTACGAAATCACCGTTCAGCACCTCCTGTGTGGACAGCGCCAGGCCAGGTAATCCTGTTCTCTGAGCCCGGGTGCAAACCTGTCCCACTAGGATGATCATGCCTTCCTCACAGGCCTGGGTGTGGTGGGAACATGCATTCCAAGCACCTGGCACCTAGGTACACTGTCTGAGAGCAGGTACAGGAGACAGCTCACTGAGAGGTCCAAGAAGTTAAGTACAGAGGGTCAGGGCATGGAGCGTGGGAGAGGCCGCATTGGAGACACCCATATGTAGCCTTGGATTTCCCATCAGGGAAATGAACACAGCAATTGCTCCCCTTTCTTACCTCTGCAGCAAAGCAACATAGAAACATCACCCTGAGCTGGCTGGGCCTCTGGGGACCCAGATGGGCCTTTATAAAACTTAACTTTACCTGACCTGAATTTCGGATCCCCTCAGCTCTGACAGTGTTCAATAAATAACTTCATGCTGCATGAGTGATGGCAAACCCCAGAACAGCTTTAATTTTGCAGAGCGATAAATTAAATGCAATGTCTGCCGCGTGTGCACGATTAAACTCTTTTTATAGCGTTTCATGTTGCTTTACAACTGGACCACTTCACCTCTCAGAATCCTTGGCAGAGTCTTCTGCAAGCTGGCAGCTCATCCAGGCCTGGACCCTAGGTCATGTTGGTGGCGAGACCCCTGCAAGGCCTAGTTCTCTGAAATCAGAGCTGGGCCAGTGAGATACAGAGCCCTGAAATGGGGATGCCATGAGCTCCTCCAGCCTACAGGTGGTGCTGTTGGCAATCGCCACAGGCTCCAACGCCTGATGTCCCCATCACATTATGCCTACCTTGTACTTTTCCTGTGCTTTTTTTCTTCCTCCTGCACTTTGGTCTTTATGAGAATTAAGCTTTTTAAAAAATTATTATTTTTTTAATTTTTCTTCTTCTACTGGTTTGGAAGTTATACATGCTACTTATTAATCATGTCTGGTATGCTAATATGCAAAGTAATTAGTTGACCAAAGGGTTAACATGGTATGAATCCACTCACATGAGGTCCCTAGAGGTGTCCAATTCAGGGACAGAAAGTAGGTCTGGGGGAGGAAGTTCGTGTTTAATGGGGACAGCGTTTCAGTGAGGAAACATGAAGAAGTTCTGGAGACAGTCGGTGGTGAAGGCTGCACAACCGTGTGAATGTGCTCAGTGTCACTGAACCGTACACCTAAAAATGGCTAATATGGGAGGTGCTTGGGTGGTACAGTCGGTTAAGTGACTGACTCTTGGTTTCAGCTCAAGTCATGATCTCAGGGTCATGATATCAAACCCCACATTGGACTCCACGCTGGACATGGAGTCTGCTTAAGTTTCTCTCTCCCTCTCCCTCTGCCCCTCCCTCTCCTCTCAAATAAATAAAATCTTTTAAAAAATGGGATGTTATGTATATTTTACTACAATAAAAAAAGTTAACCAAATTTCCCAGCCGATTCAGTAAAGAAAGGAAATAAATGCGTAAGAGATGAAAAGAAAGAGACCATCACTCTTTGTAGAAAATATGATTGTCCAAGAACAAGCAAAAACAAACAAATATATATATTTAGTAAGAAATTTTAACACATTTGCCAGATACAAAATTACCATCCCAAACCCAATTGCATTTCCATACATCAATATCAACCATAATCGGTTAAAAAATATAAACTTTTAAATGCCATTTATATTGTCAGCAAAATATGTAAAAGTGCCTAGGACTAAACCTAAAAAGTATGTGAATTTATGGGGAAATTGTTAAAATTTTACTTAAATACATTAAAGAAAACCTAAGTGAAAGGAGAAATATGCTGTGGATTTCATAAAGATGTCAATTTTCCCCAAACTGATGTGAAAATTTAATACAGTTAGAACAAAAATCCCAAGAGAATTTTCATAACATTTGATACCCTAATTTTAAATGTTATATATAAGCAAGTGACCAACGTGAGCTAAGACAGTCCTGGAGGAGAGAAATAAGCTGAGGGGTTTGCCTCACCAAACACCAATAATTATGATAAAGCTAAAGTCATTAGGCCATTCAGTATAGATGCTGGGATGGATGAAGAGAACAATAGAAGAGAATAAGAGCACAGTTAAAATGCATATTTATGGAAACTTGAAGCATACTTTATGATAGAGTAAACAGTGCAGATCAGTGTGGAAAAAATGGAGTTTTCAGTAAGATGCTGGGAAATTGCCTATCCATATTAAAAATACTGAAAATGAATCCCCACCTCACGCCATACTGAGAAATAAATCTCAAATGATTAAAGGCAAAAAATTAAAAGCATAATGAAAAAGACTATAGAATTGAAAATGATTTCCCAAACAAGACACACAAGAACAAACCATAAAGGAAAATTTTGAAAAATTCAGCTACATCAAAATTAAGAAATTCAATTCATTAAAAGAATCATAAAGAAAGTGAAAAGAGGAGTCACAGACTAGAATAAAATATTTGCAATACAACGGACATGAAATAACATGCAAAATATATAAGGAATTCCTATGAATCCATAATGGAAAGCAAACAGTCCCATAGAAAAAATGGTAGGACCTATGAACAAACATTTCACAGAAGAGGAAACATAGAGCTCATTAATATTTGGCGGGGGGAAGAAGCCCAATCTCATTAAGTCAAGGATATGCCTCTTTAGGATCCTGTGGGGAATTTGGGTTCAGATCACAGACTGAGTGTATGCATCTCATTATTTTCCCTCCAAACTCCCACTAAAAGTATAGTTATAAGAATTTTTTATGACATAAATCATTAAGAATGAGAACAGAATAGGAGACAAAAACAAGATTCTGGAAGCTGAAAAGTGGTAACTGCCTTAGCAGGTTGGAGAAAAATAAATCCTAGGCTGACAAGGGAAAGGCTGAATTAACCTGATTTGTTCCCAAGGATTTTCAAGGACTTGGGAAGTGGTAGTAGCAGGGTTCTCTGGGACTGGGGATTTAGGAATGGAGGCAGGTAAAGCAAAAGGCGTGCCAGAGTACAAAACTTAAGGAGTTGACATCACAGCCATTGGAGAAATACAAATTAAGATCACAATAAGGTGTCACCACATACCCAACAGATCATCTGAAACAGAAAATAATGACAGCACCAAATACTGGCAAGGTGGCAGAAAACTGCATCTCTCAAACATTGCTGGTAGGAATGTGAACTGGTAAAACCACTCTGGAAAATAGTTGGCAGTTTCTTCAAAAAAAAAAGAAAAGAAAACACTTATCATATGACCTAGCAATTGCCCTTCTGGGCATTTGTCCCAGGTAAATGAAAACTTATATCTGTGCAAAACCATATGTACATAGTTGTTCATAGCAGCTTTATTTATAATAGCCAAAAACTGGAACAAGCCAAATGTCTCCCAATAGGTGAATGGTTAAACAAACTCATACACCCATACCATGGACTACTACTAGGCAATAAAAAGAAACAAACTATGCAACAACTTGGATGGCTCCTAATTATGCTGGATAAAAAAAGGCCAACCTCAAAGGTCACTTACATTATTATTCTTTTTATGTAGTATTCTAGAAATGACAAAATTATATAGAAGAAAAACGAAATGGTGTTTTCCAGGGGCTAGGGGTGCTGGCAGGGGAGTGAGGAGAGGAGGTGAGTTTGACCTTAAAGAGGTAGCATGAGGGAGATCTTTGTGGTGTAAGAATAGTTTTGTATCTTGACTATGGTGCAGTGATGGGCACTTTCAAAGATGAGGAAATGACCCCAACCTTGAGAACAGCAACATGGAAGCAAGAAAACAATGAGCTGATGCCTTCATAATTCTAAAGGAAATTGATTTCCAACTCACATCTCCATATCCAAACCATCAATCAACCTCGAGGGTGGAATTAAATTGTTTTCAGACATGTGCATCTCAAACAATTTACCTCCTATGTGTCTTTCCTCAATGAATCATAGGTGGATGTGCTCCATAAAAACAGGGGAATAAACAAGGAAGACACAGGATCTAGAAAACAAGACAAAGTAAAGGTACTCTCAGGGATCATGAGGAAGGGGGATCCCAAGCACACAGGGCAACCAGTCCAGATCAGAGGAGCATTTCCAGGAGACTAGAACATTGAGAGCTGTCATCACCATGATTTCTACTGATGGACCGCCTTTTTATCCTCATTTAACCATAGGAGAATGGTTCCCACTAAAACAAGGAAGTAATCCAGGAAAGAGGAAGGTATGGATAGGATTCAGGAAACAGGACTCCCACCCAGGAGAAAGGCAAGACATCAGCAGAAGCAAATCCCAAGGTGACAGTGTGCATCCATCCAGATCAAAGGAGAAAGAGACCTCTAGTCAGAGGGCCTCCAAGAACAAGTGATATGGGAAAGTGCACAAAAGGGATAGTGGAAATTGTAGGAAGAATTAGTAATAGGTGAGAAAATATTAAGCAAATGAAAAATCAAGGCAACTAAGAACTTTAGGAAACACAAAGAGTAAGAAAGGAAACAACTGGAGTATACTCTAATGCTAAGTTAAGTTGTGATTGTTGTACAGATATAATGGGATCTGTATCAAAATATTTTATTTTATTTAACCAAAAATTGTAGTATAAATATATTGCAAGAGTAGAAAGGGGATGGCAGAATAAGAGGGCTAAATCCTCATCTGCTATAATAGGAAATCTTAAAAATTGTGTCTTATATTGATACAAATTGATTAATCAAAAGGTAGCAATATATATATGTATATACACATATAAGTTAGAAATATGTGGATGTAAATGACAGAAAAAAGTTTTAAATCTAATAATGATTGATTCTGAAGGGAGACTGGAGGGATCAGGGAACAGAAGATTAATAAGCTACTATATTTTGTCACAAAGCTTTTACCCCCAATTTTAGTACTATGAGTTTGATGTTTCATTTATTACTATAAGTGTGTTTGATAATATACCATTCATTCTATTGTATTTAACTTGTATTTGTTAATTTAAAACAAAACAATAAGACACCATCTTACTACAACCAAATTTGAACACATTAAAAAACAAGTCAATTCCAGGTACTGGAAAGGATGTGGGGGAACAGGAGAACCCTCAGCCAACAATTTCCCACCTGGGTGCATCTCTAGAGCACTACTACCTAATCTTTCTCACATCATGGCAAAAAATGATAGTATTTGTGTGCCATAGCGAGTAGATGGGCAAGGCTGCTCCAGGACGTCAAGACCAGCCTGGAAGTCCAGGGTCCAGGCTGCCCCAGCCACTGCCTGGATACTCAAGTACAGAGGGACTCCATTACTCAGCCACACCAGCACCCCAATCATGGCACTCCAGCGGGCTCATCCACATAGAGGCTCACACATGTGCACCTGACGTCTATCCCAGCATGTTTATAGAGGCATTGTGATAGTCAAAAGCCTGGAGACAACATAAATGTTCATCAACAATAGAACTGATAAACAAATTGTGATATATTCACACAACGGAATTCCAAACAACAGTAAAGACTAATGAAGGACACCATACGCATGAAAATGGATGGATCTCATGCATGTCCTGTTAAATAGAAGCAAGACACAGGCATTGTGTATAAAGGAAGAGTCTATTTACATAAAGTCTAAAAAGCAGTTAAAACTAACGAATATATTATTTGGGATTACAAATAGAAGTGGCAAAATGATAAAGAAGTACAAGGGAAAGATTAATATAAATTCAGGTTTGCATGACGGGGCTGGTGGGGGTTGGGGGGAGAGTGAGGAAAAGAATGTGATTGGAAATGAGCAACCTGTGCTTACAAATAAATTTTATTCTTTAATCTGAGTGGTGGCTCCACGGAAGTTTGCATCATTGTTATTATTATTGCTTTGTTAGTATTCTTTAAACCATATACATATGCTTTAGACACATATGTACAATATATAAAATGTTAAGAGACTTAAAGTGACTGGCAAGAAAACAGAATAGTCAGCAGTCATTGTATTCTGCTCTCCCCCAGCCCGGGACAGAGAATGCTGTAACCCCTACCGCCCACCTCCCCAATCACATGTTGTCTCCTCAGCCCCCAAGTTGGACGTTATTATCTTTGCTCCATACCGCTGAGGCTTATTTGTATTTGCCCACGTGTTTGCTTGCCGTTCCTTCTCTTGTTTCGGGACTTCCTTCTGGATCTCTTTCCTTCCTCCTGAAGGACGATCTGTTGTTGACAAGTTTTTTCTACTTTTATTCATGCTAGGTCTTAAAAATATTTTTTTCTCAGGAGTATGATTCTAGGGCATGGGTAGATTCTTAGTTGCCCCCAAGATCTGTGCTCCCCTCCTTCTTGAGTAATAGCACTCCCAATTTTCAGCTGAACACATGGCCGCCAGGATTAGAGGCTGCATTTCCTAGTCCCATTTGCGATGCTGTCCAGCCAAGTTCCTCTTGGAATGAGATGTGACTCCTAGGAAGTGTTCTTATTGGGGAAGGGGGTGATGTGCCCTTCTTTGTCACTTCTTCCTCCCTGTTGGTTGGTTGGAATGTGGTGCAATGACTGGAACATCAGCAACCATCTTGGACCACGCTGTGACCTCAGGAATAAGTCAAATACAGTGGAGTAACAAGGCAGAAGAATCTGGGATTCCTGACATGGAGTGCACCACAATAGTCGTGAGCTGACCCTTTGGGACTTCACAAACATAAAGAGAAACATACTTGTATCACATGAATTCAAAATTATCTGGGGGCTTTCTGTGATATCCTAATTTGGTATTAGAGTGGGATACAGCAGAAAATTTTCTAGAATTATAGCAGAACAACTAAGGGCCACTTTTTGACCCCCTCCCTCAGCGAAGTCCTCTACATTTTTTTTTTTTAAGATTTATTTATTTATTTATTTGACAGAGAGAGACACAGCGAGAGAGGGAACACAAGCAGGGGGAGTGGGGGAGGGAGAAGCAGGCTTCCCGCGGAGCAGGGAGCCCGATGCGGGGCTCGATCCCGGGACGCTGGGATCGTGACCTGAGCCGAAGGCAGATGCTTAACGACTGAGCCACCCAGGCGCCCCGAAGTCCTTTACATTTATTGGCTATTCAGTCTTCAGAGAAGCCCTATGAAGAAAGCACATGTCCCTCCTTCAGTAGAGGCGGAAGCCAAGTCTCGTGGACGGTATATGGCTTCCTTGGGGCTGCATACCACGTGCCCTGGGCTGTACATGGACACGCTCTCTGCTCCTCTCCATACAGATCCTTTTCTTCCATGTTCCAGAAGTCTAGGGTCTCGATGAAGGTCTGGACATCAGGACATCACTGAGACGCTGGTGGGTGTGTGAGAGTGTGTCTCCTCTGTGGCCCTGGCGTCTGGCTGGAAGGTCACCAAAGACCCAGAGCTAGGCTGGTTCTGGCCTCAGGTCCACGCAGACTCACTCTCTGGGTGACCCTTGTCTAAGCTCCTCGTTCCTCAGGGCCCAGAGCAGAGGACAAGGTTCACAGCACGTGAGCCCTTCTGGCTGGTGGCACAGGAGCCTGGGGGGCTGGCCTGGGGGAAGGAGAAGTTTGGTGCAGAAGGTGGACAGGGTGGAGCAAGGTGGAGGTGGGGGTGGTTCCTTCAACACTGTGCCCACTAGCTGTGTACTCGGGCACAGCTGCCTGGCCTCAGTCTTCCCTTCTGCACTGTAGGGATGGGGCATAGATGTCTCCCCCGAGGGCTTGTCCTACCCCCATGTGCCCTGGCCTGAGCTGGGTTCGCCTCAGTGCTGGCACAAGGAGGGCTCCATGTGGAGAAAGGGAAGAGGAACCGGGCATGCAAGAGTCCAGGGCCACGCGTTCTGACTTTGGGGAGCCCAGGGCCATGCGCTGTGACCTCGGGGAGCCCAGGGTCATGTGCTGTGACCTTGGGGAGCCCAGGGCCGCGCACTCTGACCTCAGGGATCCTAGGGGAGCCGGAGCACTGGGCTCTTACCAACACACCAACTGGCTGGCTAATGTGGGGCAAATCCGTTTAAGACTCTGAGTCTGTTTCCTGGCATGGGAAACGGTCCTCCAGCCCTCAAAGTAACCCATGGAGAAGCCCTGGGTAAGTATCCAGGACAATGTGCACAGGGCAGGGCTCTCTAGGGGAAGCTCGCCTGGAAGTGCCCACAGTACAACAGAAGATGCTCACAGCAAGGTCTTGGAGGGCATGGGAGGATCGGGGGGGTGCGGGGGGGGCCCCTGGGTGACCGCCTGAGCGCAGGGGAGGAGGGGGGAGAAGACAGGGGTTGGAGCCAGGCATGCGTGCTGGAGGCCACGGAATGGCGTGGGGATTAGACGGCCTACACGGGGGGAGGAATGGAGTTGGGGAAACTGAGTCACCCAGCCTGTGCCGGCACCCCGATGCCGCTGGGTGCCCAGAACACAGCCCTGCGTCCCTCCTGGGCATCAGATTCTGCTGCGAGGCTCCGTCCTCCACAGCCCAGTCTCCGTGAACGCTGAGCAGCTTTTGTTCCAAGATTTATTTTTTCATCAGATTGATATTAGAGTCACTTCACGCAGTGCTCCCCAGCGTCAGCAAAATAAAGATGCAAATAAATCCCCTGACCCAGCTCCTGGGGCCGCCAAAGAACGCAGGACCTCCCATCACCTTCGCCGCTCATGGTGGCTTTGAATTTTAAATTTCATTTTCCCATCGCTTTTCAATAAATGCTTTTCCCCGTGATGTCTCGAGTCCTGACCTTATAATGCCCGAGTTAAAAGGCAGTGTCTTGTTTCCAGCTGCAGATAATTTACTTTTGAATGGTCCGATTACACGGCAGCCGGGCTCTGCCTGGACGCGCCAAGATGTAGCTGTTTGCCTGGGAGATAATGGTGTCGCAGGCAACATATCTGTTGGCTGACCCGGGCTTGTCCTCCAGGCGGCCGCCGGCTGGCAGGAGAAGGCGCTGTCTGAGGAGCCCTCTGAGGGTCCCCCAGCCCACGGCTGAGACCAGCCCTCGAGAGAAAGGTGGCCTCTGCTGGGCACGGCCAGGCCCCGGGCGCGGGGCAAGTCGGGGGCCGCGCGCAGCCCCGATTCTTGACTTGCTTGGAAGCCTGGAGGCAGCCCAGGAAACGCCACCTGCCCCGGGAGATGTTCAAGGAGGCGTGAAATACAGCCTTATGTTTTTGAACGAAGTGGAAAATCTGACCAATCGGTAGCCCTGATTCATTATCATCGTAACAAGGTGGCTTGAGGACTTATGTCCCCATAACATAAAACCCGCACTGATGTAAACTACCTGTACCTTCAAATTCCTTCAAATGAAACACTGAAACCCCTTCTGTACTGTTTCATCCCTGAGTGTAAGATGCTGCTTTCTAAGTGGTTTTGCTTAAAAAAAAAAAAAAAAATGTCTAGATCTAACTGATCTCACTTTAAAGCCAAAAGAAAAATCCCTAACCGCTCTTACAGGAGTCAAAGCGATGTCTAAACAATCCCTCTGCCCGTCCATCCTGCAAGAACGTGTCCATCACTGGAAACCAAGCGGAACTCCCGAATTTTAAATACTTTTCCCTTTGAATTTTCTCTCATAAACAAATCTAAATTGTTAACAATTTAAAAACAAAACAAAACTCCCCCACACGTGGAAAGTATGTGATGGAGGGTCACCGCCAGCATCAGTCCCCGGACCATATTTCTGTCCCGTGAAACAGGGACAGCCAGGCAGCCAACTAGGGGCACCCATGGCCCCTTAATCAGGGTGCAGCCCGGCCCCAGCTCTGGCTCAGCTCCCTGGACTCTGGGGTCTTCCACGGGGAAGCTGGGACCCAGGAGGGGCAGTGAAGGGGGCACAGGGGGATCATAGGGTTGGGGGCCCAGGGGGTGCCTCCCTCCTCTTCCCCACACCCTCCTTTTTCCCCTGTGCCTCTTCAGCCCCTAAGATGCAGCCACTCCCCTGCAGGCCTGTCTGCACACACCTGCTGAGGCCCCTGGATACGGGGACCCTGGGCACAGCTCTGGGGGTCCAGGCTCAGTCCAGGCTGGTGGCCACCAAGGGGAAGCCACCAAGGCCATCTTTGTTAGCTCTGATCTAACTTCTGGCCAGTTCACGTGCCACCCGTGGGATAGGCGCGGGACAGGCGTGGGACAGGCGAGGGACAGGAGGCTCAGTCCAGCCCAGTGCTGGCATGGGGCCTGCCTCCGAGATGCTGGCCGTGTCTGTGGTGTATTCAGGATGGCCGCGAAGTCCTGCCCGCCCCCCAGGAGGCAGCGTTTATTTCCCCATGGCCTTGGGTCTGAGCTGTCCCTGGGGCTGGCCCTGACCCAGGGCACATGGCAGAAACCATGTTCGGCCAGTTCCAGGGCTAGACTCTAAGAAGACAGGCGGTGTCCCCGCCTTGTACGACGTGTGGCTCCCTGCTGGAGAGGCCACGAAGGGAGAGGGGACCAGACGGAGGAGACCTGAGGGGCTTGGCCGACAGAAAGAACCAGAGCCCGGGCATGTGAGCCAGTCGAGCTGCCCGGCGTGCCCAGGCTGCCCCACCCGGGACCCAGCGCCCCAGCAGAGACGCGCTTTCCCTGGCCTGACTGACGGCCTCCCCCAAAAAAGGCGGCCACTCTGTCTTAGCTTCGTCCCTGCCATGAGAAGCTTGGGCTGGCCAAAGCGATGACAGGGACAAACAGAGGCGCAGTGAGGTCACGTGACCCAGACAAGGTCACGGGTAAATAAGGAAGGGGGCGGGGGGTCACCTGATTCCCAGGTCGGCAGGGTCAGGGACACTTCCTCCCCATTCTGGATGTTTCTTTGGTGTCCCGGGAAGGCGGCAGGGGAGGCCCCTGGGAGAACGTTGTGAGAATAAACTGCCTCTCTTCCTTGGGGGGTGAGCTGCCCCAGGGACGAATGTCTGCCTCTGTGGGGGGGTTGCCTGGCCCAACAGTGTCTATATCGGGAGGTCAGTCCCCCGATCGGGGCTTCAGTATCTGCAGACCCTCCCAGACCCTCCCAGCCCGCAGGTCCTCGCCGCCCCCAGGCTGGCCTCCGCACACCTGCTTCACATGACACATCTGTTCCCCCAGAGCTTGGGTGGGAAAGAGGGCACAGGAATCAGAGACCTATCACAGGCCGTGGGAGGGAAAGGGCACCATGCTCCCTCCAGGAAGACAGGCTACTTGGCTGCACTGTTCCAGGGCATCCCAGAATCCGTGCAGAGTGTGTCCCAGGCCCTGGCCAGACGCTCACGTGTGAACAGAGAGTAAGGGGCTTTTCCCGCAGGGGCGGCCAGAGCCAGCCTGGGGGGCTCAGCTTGGCCGTAGACTGAGGCCTGCGGGCGGCTGCCCCACCTGTCCAGCTGTGCAGGTCCAGGCGGTAGAAAGAGGCATGACCAGTGTGGAGCCTGCTTGTCAAAGTTCCTGCTGGAAAAGCAGCCCCCGGAACGTTCTCTCTGGTGCTACAGGGCTGCCTTGCATTATCCGGAGGGCTTCACAGGGTGACCTCCTGCTCCCTCTGGAGTCCAGCTTTCAGGGCTCATCAGTCACCAACCCCTGCAAGGATCTGCCATGCCAAGGCTGATACCTGAGGTTCTGCCAGCGTGAGGCTCTGCCAACGCGAGCCACCTTTCCTACACCACTGCTAGGCACAGAGCCTTGGGCAGGCTGGACCACTGCAAGCTTCTCTTCTCTACCAGGGGGCCCCCGCCGCTCCAGGCCGTGCACCTGGGACACCCTGTGCGTGCTGCAGCAGGTGGGCCCCTGAGCTCCCCTGTGTGGGCCCCCAGGTACAAGTGAGATGCACAGAGCCCAGAGCTGGAGGGACGAGTCCTGCCCCAGGCCAGGCCGCATGTTGGGAGGGTTTTCACTAGGACTCTCAGAATAACGGGGGCTGAAGGAGAGGCTACCCTGGGCGGTGGGGTGAGGAGTCAGGGCGAGGACACTGCCCGGACGCAGAAAGGTCTGGGGCCCACACGGGCCTGGGCAGGCTGCGGGAGGGGGTGCTGGTGAGGAGAGGGTACAGACACGGGGAGAGCGGAGACGCCTCAGCACCTCAGAGGTGGTGGTCTAGCATGCTGGCTTCCAGAACCAGGAGAATCTTGACTGCAGTTGGGGTAGAGTGTGGCGCAGGCTGAGGACCCCCAGACACGCCAGGCCTCCAGTGGGCTCACCTCTTTCCTGGCACCACCAGCCCAGGTAACGTGTCACCTGTGTTCCCGTCTGTCGATGGGCCATGTCCCGTGGAACCCACACCTGCCTGCCCCCCACCCCGACCCCTAGGTGGGTGCATCTGGGCCTCAGGCTCAATCTCACCCAAGGGCTGATGGCATCTGCCTTTGCTGAGCCCCAGACTTGGGTCCCCACGCGGTTCTCCACATCATCTCCACCTGCACTTTTCCTAGGCAGCCTCATGGACTGTGAGCTCCTCCTCCCAGACCCGACAGCTCACCCCGCTGTGCTTCCCACTCGTCTGATGGTGCCAGATGCACGCGGTCTACAGGCCCCGGGCTGGAGGCGCAGCTGGACTCTCTCTCTGGCTCCCCCCTCTGCTCCTGTCCATGAGGAGACCTGTCAGCTCAGTTTCCTATCCCCTCTCCCTTCTCCCCCAGGACCTCGGTTCAATGCCCTGTTTCCCCGGCCTGGACCTGGAAAGGAGCCTAGAGCAGAACACGGCCCCCACCTCCTGCAAACTGAATCAGCCCAGGTCCCTCCCCTGACCCTCCCTTGTCCCTCCCAGCCGTCCCCTGTCCGCCACCACCGCCCCGCCTCCCCAGCTACAATACCCACCTGCACAGCCTTAAGGATGCAGAGCTGCTGCCACTCAGGGAGCCTACTCGAACCCTCTTTACCCAACCCCTCCCATGGCCAGCGTCTCTCATCAGAGTCCCCTCCATGACCACAGGGGCTGAGACACCCCTCCCCAAGCACCCCCCAAGTTTACGCTGGCCCCAGCACCTCCAAGCCTCACACCACCACCCTCTTCCTCCCGAGGGCAGGGTCTTTGCCCTCCCTTGCCCCCCACTGTACTCCAAAAAGAAACGCCCCATGTCCCGATTCTCCTCCCACAGAATTCTGACCCCTCAGGGCCGGGCCCCCCCCCATCACCAGCAAGGTGCCATCTGCACACCTGGAAGTTCTTGAACAAACCCCTCTGGCCTCGGCCTGACACTGGCAAGCCTAGGTGGGGTTGGCGTGCGCTCCAGGAGGGGGAGGGCCCCCCGCGTGGGTTGATGCCTGGGGGAGGGGCTGGTGGGCTGGGGAAAACATCCCTCCTACTCCCCTGCTTCCCATCCAGGCCCTCGATGGCCTTATTTCTTTTCTTTCTCACTCCACAAACCGCCCCCCACCCCGCAGAAGGAAGCCAGGCCACCCCACACCTCGGGGCTCTGCCCCTCCAGCTCCCCTCGCCCGCCCTCAGAGCGGGGGGCCCGGCCCGAAGCAGTGTGTTGGGCTGGGGCTTGGATGGGCTTTCTCACCTTCCTATCACCTCTGGGTTTAAACATCTGCTGTGTCAGAGATAGGAGCCCCCGTTCAGGGCCAGAAATGCAAATGGGCCCACGACATGTGAAAAGGAGCCCACCTCCCCCACAATAGGAGGAATGCAAATGAAGAGCAGACCGAGAGTATTTCCCACCCTATGAGATGGGCGAAAATCCAGAAGTCTGACACATTCTGCACGCGAGGCTGTGGCGAAAGGCACCCTTCACGAGGCTGGCGGGCCCGGGACGGGTCCAGCTCCCATCCGGGGAGACGGACAGAAGCCGCAGGTGCGTTGCCCCTGCCCGCCAGCCACCCGCTCGCAGGAGGCCCCGCAAACACGCCCCTGGAAAACGCAAGAAGGCGCGTGCGTGCAGCTCCTCGCAGGACTGATAGTGACAGCGGGTTCTGGGGTCCCCGCGTGCACCGTGCGAGGAGCCTGAGTGGTTGAGCAGACAGGACAGTGCACAGGATGGAACTGCGGGCCCGGAGCGCACACGGGGAAGTGCGTGTGGGATGGGGGCCTGTGCCCCCGGCCATGATGATGAGAAGTGAGGTGAGGAGCTGTGTCACCTCCCATTTAAAAACAGATGGGAACCGTTGACGAGAAGGGGAGGGAGACCCACCTGGTCTGAACGTGTTCTGCTTCTTCATTTGACTTCAGAATCTTGTAACTAATTCAAGTAACTGTAAAACAAAATGAGATCATAAAATGTCTGCTCCGTGAAAGAAACTGATTAGAGAAAGAAAAGTCACAAACTGGGAGAAAAATCTTCGAAAAACACGTATCTGATCGAGGGCCGAGATCCAAAATTTACAAAAACATTTAAAACTCAGTCGTAAGAAGAGAAAGAACAGGAGCTAAAGACCCAAACAGACACCTTGTTGGAGAAGATACACAGATGGCAACTAAGCACATGGAAAGATGTTCAGTGTCACGTCATCAGGGGATTGCAAATTCGAACAATGAGATAGCGCTGCATCCCTGTTAGAATGGCCCAAATCCAGAACGCTGAAGGCGCCAAATGTCGGTGAGGATGGGGAGCGACAGGGACTCTCGTCCGTCGCTGGGGGGAGTGCAAAATGGTGCAGCCACTCTGGAAGGCAGCCTGGCAGTTTCTTACAAAACGAACCATACCCTCGCCATATGATCCAGCAATCGTGCTCCTTGGTATTTACCCAAAGGAGCCGAAAATCTATGTCCACACAAAACCCTGCATATATATGTTTACAACAGCTTTATTCATAATTGCCAAATCTTGGAAGCCACCAAGATGCCCTTCAGTAGGTGAGTGGGTAAACACACGGTGGTCCATCCAGACTGTGGAACACTGTTCAGCACTAAAAAGAAATGAGCCAGGGCGCCTGGGTGTCTCAGTGGGTCGAGTGTCTGCCTTTGGCTCAGGTCATGATCCCAGGGTCCTGGGATGGAGCCCCACGTCAGGCTTGCTACTGAGCGGAGAGTCTGGTTCTCCCTCTCCCTCTGCGCTCTCTCTGTCTCTCTCTCTCAAGTAAATAAATACAAATCTTTTTAAAAAATGTAAAAAAAAAAGAAATGAGCCATCAAGCCATGGAATGTCATGGAGGAAATGTGAATGCATATTACAAAGTGAAAGAAGCCAATCCAGACTATATAAAAAGACTATATATGTATGATTCCGAGTATATGACATTATGAAAAAGGCAAAACTAAAGAGATGGTGGAGAGATCAGTGGTTACCAAGGGCTGGGAGGGGAGAGGGAGGGAAGAATGGATTTCTAGGGCAGTGACACTATTCTGTGTCAAACTGTAACAGTGGGTGAGTGTCGTTGCACATTTGTCTAAACCCACGGAACGCACACACCACCAAGAGCCTTGGGTGATAACAATGTATCAGCGTCCCCGGCTTGTAACAGATGATCCACCCAGGGGCTAATAAGAGAGGAAACTGGGGGCGGGGGCACACAGCAACGCCCTGTACTTTCCTGGTCAATATTTTTTGTAAGCCCAAAACCGCTCTTTAAAAAAAGTCCATTAATTTATTTTTTTTTTAAAAGATTTTTATTTATTTATTTGAGAGAGAATGAGAGAGAGAGCACATGAGAGGGGGGAGGGTCAGAGGGAGGAGCAGACTCCCTGCCGAGCAGGGAGCCCGATGCGGGACTCGATCCCGGGACTCCAGGATCATGACCTGAGCCGAAGGCAGTCGCTTAACCAACTGAGCCACCCAGGTGCCCAAAAAAGTCCATTAATTTAAAAAATTAAATAAACCAAGTAGATGCAAAAACATTAAATCATAATAAAAAAGCAATCTCTAAAAAAATAAAAATGAAACAAATAAGCCTGTGTTTAAGTGGCTTAACCATGCAAATACTTGATTTCACGTGGCTCTAAAACATGGTCATTTGACTCTATATCCCTAGCGGGACATATCCTAAGGACAAAAACAACAGCAAAAAGATTTTAAACTGATTTCAGGAATCTGACTGCTAAGAGTGTTAGTGATGCTATTTTGAAGCTGGTGTATATTTGTATCACGTGTATATATACACACACGTCAGCCACCTGCTGCGGTAACGCATACTACCCGAAGCTTTACGGCAATGATCTGCTATTTCTCACAGTCCTGTGGGTCACGTGGCTGGTCAGACTTGGGCTCTCCAAGTGGCCCTTATTTGCACCTGAGTGACTTCCTGATGCCTCTGTCCATTTTGAGCCACCTTCTTCAGTTCAAGCTGGTGATGTCATCACCAATACAACTCTCTTTAGGACGCTGTAGATTTCCTATGAATCGAATCGAGCCTTGCTCTGTATCCTGAAAGCCATGCCTGTAATTCATTTCTCGTCTATCCTGGGGCATGCCTGGGGCTGTTGGGAGATGATGAATCCCTTAGGGCCCCTAAAATCCCCTTTGTCTGACTGACAGGGTATAGTTGGCACTGCCTTGCAGACAAGGCTTGATTTGATCTTCGGGTCCAGGACTCATCTCACTCTCTATTTTTACCACGTAGAGATACTGGGTAGGAGGGACAGTTTCATTTTCTAACCAAGCACACCCTGGACTTTCCACCTTTAAATTCTGCTTACAGGTTGAACAGTGCCTTCCTGAGCTCACCTCTCTTTCTGCACCTTATCTTACGCAGCTGGATGAAGCCAACTGGCACTTTTAACGTGCTGTCTAGTGGCCTCTTCAGCCACCTGCCACAAGTGCGTTAGGAACGCTGTGTATTTTCCAAGCTTCCATAGGCAACAGTTTGTCATTTATACCTAAGTGACAAGGGTCACACTTTCTCTAGCTTCCCAGCTTTGACGCATTCGAAAGCCAACGTCACGTTCCAGGTACCATCATCTTTTGCAACATAAAAAACCACCCCAAAATGCGATGGCATCAAGAAACAACAATTTATACTTCTCACAATTCGTGGGCCAATGCTGGATCCCCCTGCCACCCCGACCTCAGCTGGTGGGTCGGCTGGGGCCAAGCTTACCTAGAACGGCCAGAACAGCTGGTCTATGTCCCCACTTGGTTTCTCATCTGAGGCTTCTTTGTGGCATGTGGCCCCCGAGGCAAGAGAGCAAAAAACAGGCTGCAAGCTCCCTTAGGGGCTTGCCTCGGAAGTCATACCATGTCGTTCCATTGCATCTTCTTCAAGGCATGTCTAGAAGAGCAGCCCAGCTTCAAAACATGCAAAAACAGACTCACCTACTACGGTAGAAGCACAGCAAAAAGTATGTGTCCAAAGTGAATCAACTATAGTACATTCTGGTTATACGGCTCATGTGCAGCGAGAAAAAGCAAGTAAGTGATCATGTAGATGCCATTAGGAACCGAGATCTTCAGTGTAACAGGAGAGAGATATAAATATAAGATCAAAGAAGTTACGCAAAAACACTGCAATCTTACACTTAAATTGGAAATATTAGTAAGAACTCATGATACATTTGTCTTGCAAAAAATAATATGTATTTCCCAGCCTCGGCCAGAGAAGGGCTTAAAGGCTATGACCTGTCCAGTAACGACGACCTCCAGCTCTCAGACTGTGATCACGAACTACCATTCCCCACTGAAAGGAACCAGAGCTCCTGGGAGAAACGGCCAGTCAGAGGTCTCCTGCAGGAAACACATGAGATGAATCTGGAATGTATCATCATGCCAGAAAGCAAGGCGCCCTCAACATGACGGAGTGTGCTAAGAGTCGGGAGGCGGCTGGAACAGCCTCCCTCCGGCCAGAGTTGGAATAATTTGCACATCAACAAAATCTACATCTGTACCTTTAACTGTACACCCATCGTGTATGCCCGCAATGAGCTGAGACCAAATTCAAAGGCACCATCATGGTGCCAAATGAAAGGAAAAGTTCCTGAGTGTTTTGGGAGTCACTAAGGCCCCTTCTCGTTCCTGTGGAAAGGGCCAAATGGAAAGAATCACATACCGCCTCTGCCTTTCTGCATGAACTGTGTGTCAAGGTAAGGGAACAGCTGCCGAAGATCTCTTTCCCAGGACAATGTCAGCGTGATGCAGCAGGAAGACTAGCATCGTCACCTTTTGGTGGCTGCACAGCCCCCCCAGTGGGAAGCTGATGGGAAGCTGTGCAAGGGTGGACAGGCTGGTGCCCTGGACCCACCCATCAATCCCGATGTCCTGTCCAGTGTGCCACCCGGTGAGACCCTGGAGTGCCTGGTGTGTTTGGGAAACGTCATGCCGGACGCCGAGCCTGAGCCTGAACCTAACCTGACCTCCAAGGCTGGCTGCTGGGTTAGGAGACGCAGGGTCCTGGGGAGCAGGGCAAATGGCCACATGGAGATGCAACCCCCATATGCAGGGTGTAGGGGCTTCTGCAGGTCTGGGTAGCTTGTCTCTTCAGCAGTAAATGGCCAGATAAAAAAGAGACGTGGGGGGAGGCGCCTGGGTGGCTCAGTTGGTTAAGCGACTGCCTTCGGCTCAGGTCATGATCCTGGAGTCCCTGCTTGGCGGGGAGTCTGCTTCTTCCTCTCCCACTCCCCGTTTGTGTTCCCTCTCTCGCTGTGTCTTTCTCTGTCAAGTAAATAAATAAAATCTTAAAAAAAAAAAAAAGAGAGACGTGGGGGACTCACGGACGTAAGAGGGCACAGCAACCTGCCACCCGGACCCTCTGTGTGGACTGCTCTGGATCCTGTTCCAACAAAACAAGGAAGAACATCCTCTGAATAATCAGCATATCGGGAATACTGACACCGTATTTGGTGACAGTAAGAAACACTGTCACTATTTTTAGGTGCAAAAATGGTACTGAGCCTATATGTTAAAGATTCTAGATCTTTTTGAGGTATATCCTGAGGAACTTAAATATGAAACATTTTGCCCCAGTGGGTGCCTGGGGGTCAAGTGTGTAGATGAGCAAGTTTGGCCTCACTTTGGTGATTATCGAAGCCAGGAGATGCGTCCATGAGCAGTCCTGGTGCTGGTCTCTCTCGTGAAACCACGTCTGGATACATTTTTAGAGCTCCATGTTGAAATCATCAAAAAAAGAAAGTTTTAAAAACTCTGTTGTACAACAAGAGAGAGATGCTGAGTCGGCCGACACCTTCCAGGTGACAGAGCAGAGCTCTTTTCTGAAGCTGGTGCCCGTGGAGGACAGCGAACCACCAGGAGCCAGCTGGGGACCCCACATGGGGATTCTGGGGGTTCCTGACCGCACATGCTGGGGCCTAGGGAGGCAGGCTCAGGGCGGGAGAAGCTGCTCTGCACGGTGTGGACCCTGCAGGGTGCCCGGAAGTTTGTCTGCTTAGTAAAGATTCAGTCTCCACGACACACAGCCCGGACCCTCAGGAAGGACCCCGAGACTCCTCCAGGCTCTCGGGGAACCACGTGACTCTGCGTGCATGCAAACTTGTGCACTCGCGTGCACACAGGGCTCTATCAGTCAGGGCCCCTCAGAGACGGCAGCCCACACGGGGTATTGTTCATGGGAGGGGAGCAGGGGTGCTGTGACCGGGGACCACGGTCTCAGGGAAGGAACCCCAGCATCAGCTACAACTGTTACTGTCATCATAGGCAGTCACAAGTCAGGCAGAGGGCAGGGGAGTAAATACCCCAACCCTCCTTCCCTCCCTCCTGCCTCTCCCTCTCCAGGCCCACCCAGAGCCTCCTGTGGGCTGAACCCAAGGAAGCTAGAGGTCAGGAGCCCACAGGCACCCGCCTCCCAGGCAGGGTGGGACAGACAGGGGCACGGGGTAGGGAGCTCGGTCATCCCAGGTGCTGGAACCAGGACCCAATTGTGTGCATTTTTTATAAAAGTGAGACATTTCACGTCAGCTTGCTTCCACCTGCACTGTGTCCTGTCCCACCTGGACAGCTGCAGCCCTAGCCCCTGAGGTCTTGCTGGTCGCCGGGTTTCCAGATGGAGGCATGCTTCCCAGCTCCCTCTGACCGGGTCCCTCACTGCAGTAAGCAAGCAAAGCCACATCCTTGGAAGGACATTTTGCTTGTTTTTCTGACTAGTGCCCTGGGATAAATCACGGGAGCGTTCTTTGCTGCAATCTGTCGGCACACTAGAAGTCATGTGCACCTCCGAGCTGCCCTTGGGATGTGCAGGGCAGGTGGCCCACCTGCTGGAGGGGTCCCAGGAATTCAGTGGGCAGCCCACTGATGATGCTACGATGCGTTCAGAGCTGGGACAAGCAGCCCATTGAGCCGCCAGAGCCTGTCCTCCCTCGGCTGAAACTGCTCTGCGTCCACCTCCCTGGCCCAACCGTGGGCCTGAGCAGAGCCCTGTTCCCCAGCAGGCGTCAGAGCTGAGCCCACCTGGCCCATCTAGGAAAGACCCCACAGTAGGGCCCAGACAAGGGGTCCATGCCGGGCGAGCGCTGCTGGGGGACGGGCAGGGCAGAGGCAACAGCTGACCTCATGGAGGTGGAAACTTCCCAACAGCAAGGCAGGCGGGCCCGAAGTAGAGGCTGGGCCTCAGCACTGCCCGCCTCCCCCCCGCCCAGACCCAGACCCAGACCCAGACCCAGACCCAGGGCCCGTCCTGAGGAAGACAAAGGTGCCCCTCCAGGCCACTGGTGGGACAAACCCGAGGTGGGTGGGTTGGAAGTCTGCTCTAGATTACTTGCTGATTTAGCTGTAATATCATAAAGCGCAAACCTGGTTGCTATGTAATTAACTCAAAATGTAATGAGCAATAAAAATACAATTATATTCCTGTAATACATTAAACTCCCGTGCTTTCTTAATCCACTTAAAAGGCCCCGTGCGTGTTCCCAAGGTGGAGAACACAAAGAGGGACGAGAAGAGGCTCTTCCCAAACACGTGGGCCTCAGACGCGGCTCCCCACCCTTGGGACCACCTGGCCCCACCATTGAGGGCAGGGGCTGTGGATCCCGTTTGGGGGGCTTGGCGCACGGCCTCCAGGTGTCAGGAGGGAGTTCTGGCCGAGGAGCCAGACAGACCCGCACACCCCGTGATCCCACATCTGGGAGTCCACGGGAGCCAGGCAAACACAACGTGGCCGGCAGCCCCGATCTCAGTTGCCCCCGCGTGGAGATGACCCTCGTGTCGCGGATGGAAGGTGGATAATACAACGTGGGCCGTCCGCCCAGTGGGATGTCATGAAACGATGAAGCGCTGCTCCACGCCACAGCGTGGACTCGAACGTGTGCTGAGTGAAAGAGGCCACACGCAAAGGACCACATTTTTACGACTCCATGCACGGGAAAGGCCCGGGACAGGCAAATCCATCAGGACTGACGGCAGATTGGTGGGTGCCAGGCCTGGGCAGGGGGTCGGGGAGATTACCCTGTGGGGTGACGGAAGGGTCCAAACTCATGGATACAGTGGCACCTGTGACTCCACGACAAACCACTGAACCATGCCCTTGACATGGGTGCATTGGATGGTGTGAACCTGAAGGAAAACGTTTTAAAGAAAGACTGCGGGAAGGGGTGCAGCAGAGGGGCCCAGAGGGCACAGCGGTGGGCGTGGAGCCACGTCCCAGCCCCTGCACTCAGAGCAGGAAGCATGCACTCGGCACTGACCTTGTGAGCACGAGGGGCACGCCTTCAGCACGGACCTTGGGGTGCACGAGGGGCACGCCTTCAGCGCTGACCTTGGGGTGCACAAGGTGGGCAGCTCCAGGCAGCCAGGACGCGGGTCACCTGCCCGCCTTAATGCTGCCTGATGCACGTTCGCTCCTGGGGGGAGCCCTCGCCCTCCATCTGTACCTGCTCACCTCCACGCTGGACTCCCGGGTGCAAATCATCACTCCTCCACTGACCACCCGTGTGACCCAGTGTGTCCATGAGGCTTGACAAGCCTCAGTTTCCCCATCTGTGACATGGGGATTCCCACGGTCCTGCCAGGCAGGTGGTTAGGAGCTAGGGCCCTGCCCACGGGACAGAAACCAACACCTCCACAGGCACTGATGGAAAGAGAGGCATCCCTTCCCCTTCCTGGTGACATTGGGAGCCACTGCTCCCGTCATCACCAGGTAGGATGAACACGCACCACTGCTTCTCAGCTGAAGGCAGGACACACTCCCCACCTCCCGAAACAGGATAAGACAAGTGGCAGTGACCCCCAAGCTCCCTTCTGGGAGAGTGGTGGGGGCGGGAGCCCCAGCCAGACAGGGAGGCTCAGAGGAGGGACCGGGGAGGGTGGGAGGCATCCAGTGTCGAGAAGGACAGCAGGCCTGGGGGCAGTGGGGTGGGCAGCGGAGGGTGGCCCGAGCTGCATGTCTGGGGCTGTCCGAGGGAGCTATTGATAAAAACTTCGGGTGGAAAATATCACCTTACAAGGTCATTTTTACAAGAAAGTTGTGCTTCGTGGATTTATTGCTGTGTGCAGAGAGGATTTTAATTACCACGTTTTAAGAGGTGTTATTATCTCTGTGGCAGGCTCTGGAAAATACACTCTCTGAGACCCAATCACTGCTTCTTTGGCACAGAGCCTCCCGGGACTGCGAACAGCCTTCACTCACAGGTCTTCCTCCTCCTGCCTGCCCGGGCCTGCCCCCAGAGCCCCCTGACCCAGCTCGCTGCTGGGGAGACTGAAGCCTCTGTTGGCACAGCTCTGGTGGCAGGGAGCCTATACCCTCCCCAGGGGACCCAAGGCTAGCATCTTCTCTCTCCTCCCAGCCCCCTGCTTCCCTCCTCTCAGCTCCACCCCCACCGAGAGGACTGTCACCTCCCATGTTCTGGGTGCTCTGCTCCTAAGGATGCAGCCTTGGGCTGGGCGAGGACAGCCCTGGGTCCCCATCGGAGCCTGGGGTTCAGACCTGGCCAGTGGAGGGGAGGAACTCAGGCTGGTGGAGGGATGGGCACTGAGCGGGGCAGGAAACTGGGCCAGGACACCGGTTCTCTTTGCCCTTCCCCCGTGGTGAGCCAGGACAGTCAGAGTCCCCTCCACACAACCGGCTTTCAGAGAGTTGTTTCTTATTTTTTTATTTGCAATTAAAGAGTATCCTTGACAAATGTCCCCTGTAAAAAAGCTTCACTAATTTAAAACCCATTCTTTTCTCCGAGCATTTTAAAGTGCAGGGAACCTGATGAATTCTAAAAGATCCAGTGGGGGTTGGGGGGCTTGGTGCGGGAGGGATGGGTCTAGAAGGAAGAGTCTCTCTTCCAGCCCCCAGACTCCCTGCACTTTCATGTTTCCTTCCTCCTAGGCTGTGTCTAGGGAAAGGGTCTGAGACCATCCCTCATGTGCAGGGCTGGGTGGGGTAGGGCCTCTCAGCCCAAGGGTACCCTTCACCCCTGCTTGGGCACAGGCTACTGTTGCATGAATCTGAAACTGCCATGGGTTGGGGCTCTGCATGTGGGTCCTGGGTCGTGCACCCCAGCCCCGGGTTCTGCATCCCAGCCCCGGGCTCTGCACCCCAGTCCCGGGTTTTGCACCCCAGCCCCGGGCTCTGCACACCAGCCCCGGGTTCTGCACCCCAGCCCCGGACTCTGCACACCAGCCCCGGGCTCTGCACACCAGCCCCAGGCTCTGCACACCAGCCCCGGACTCTGCACCCCAGCCCTGGGTTCTGCACCCCAGCCCCGGGCTCTGTACCCCAGTCCCAGGCTCTGCACACCAGCCCCGGGCTCTGCACCCCAGCCCCGGGTTCTGCACCCCAGCCCCGGGTTCTGCACCCCAGCCCCGGACTCTGCATACCAGCCCGGGCTCTGCACTCCAGGCCTGGTGTCTGCACATTTCAGCACCACACCGCAGTCCTCGTGCGTGGTAACAGTCCCAAGAGGCTGAGGACCTACTTCCTGGGCACCCAGAGCTCCCCACTCAGCGGGAGACAGAACTGAGAGACTCAGGCAAATCAGAGAGCCTCTGGCCCCTGCTTCCTCTCTAGGCTGGGAGATGTTTCCAGAAAGAGTTCAGCTCTCAGAATGAGACTCTGACCCACCCTCCCGTGGCCCACTGTGCCTCCAAGGAGAGTACAGGGGGCAGTGGTGGGGCTCCAGGGAGCGCTGGGAGCCCCGGGAGGCCCTTGACCCTCAGCCCACACCTGGCTCTCCTGCCCTGAAGAGCAGGGTCCCACTGCAGAGAGAAGCTCCCAGAACCGGGGAGGGAAGGAAGGATGCTGGTGGATGCTCTGGGGCCCTCGGGTGCCCGCCTCTGACAGCAGGGGCAGAACACCGCGGAGGGAGCTGGCTGGTGAGCACTCACCAGCCACTCGGATATATTTATTAACTATTTATAATGTGTAACCTTTTCACCTACTGTCATGTCTGAACCAACAAGGACTCTGGCTGCAGACAGCCAGGGAGCTCAGTGACGGCTCTTCCCTGCCTGTCGTGAGGGGACACAGATGCAGGGACACAGTGTGGGGGTCCCCAGGCTGCAGCTGGCCCACCAAACGGCTGCTGAACCCCCTTTGTCCCATAACTGCGCATTCCAGGCACGAGGGGGAGGCCAGGAAATGGAGCCCCTTCCCCACCCGGTGTCCCTCTCTGGACCTAGAGCACCCAGAGAGGCCACAGATGAGGCCACCAGGTGAGGGCCAGCCACCCCTGATGCCCTATGGGCGGGAGCTGCATGGGCCTTCCCAAGCCCGTCTGTTCCCAGTTCCCAGGTCCCAGGTCCCAACTCCTGCCAGACCCTCTAGCTCAGCTCCCAGGGGAGGGCCACCCAGCAGGTGCGGCGGGGTCCACTCCCTAATAAAGTCAGGGGACCCACTTCTCTGGTCTTCAGCAAAGGAGTCCCATGTGGTCAGCATGCTGGGGAGCCTGAGAAAAGGATTCGGTGCAAAACCCGCAAGGTTTGGGCCTTCGTTCCTCACATGAAAGCATCCGGCTCCTTATTAAGAAGCCAACCGAGGTGTTACAAGTCCTGCGCCTCCTGGCGTTCATCCCCCGAGCACAGCCGACGCTGTAACGGGACAGACACACACAAGGCCGCTCACTGAACTCCCCCATTGCCCGAAGCCCCGTCTGCAGGCCAGGTACCTGCAGGGCACAGAGCAGGTTACTAACCTGCCCAAGGTCACACAGCCCGCAGGGGCGGGGCCTGGCCCCAACCCCGCTGTCTGCCCTGAACCTTGAAAAGCCGGACCACACAAGCAGAATCTCCTGATTCTGACACCGGCCTCTGCACGAAGGGGTACAGGGGCTGCCTCCTGCGAGGGTCGCTGGCCAGGTGCCCCGGCGCCAGGGAGCCCGGTGGCTGCACACAGCACCGCTGACTGTCCCAGCCCCTCCAGGCCTCACAGGGCCGCACTCGGGGCGCAGGGACCTCGCCAGGCTCCTCTTTGTCTCCAACCAATCTCCTCATCCGACCGGGTTCTTTTTATTTTTCAATTTGCTTTGCAAATAACCCTGAATTAAAAACCATATATATCTATTTTTAAGAACCCGGTCTTTTACTGCCTTAATTAAATTTCCACAAGATATTTTTCCCTAGGAAAATTCAATTAGGTTTTAATTTTAGTCCTCTAAAAGGCACTGGTGCTTTGAGTATTTCATTTTTAATTTAAGCACTTCATAGGGCATTGCAATTAAGAAGTCCAAGGTAGGTGCCATAGCATGGCTGGGCTATCACATGGCAGCGAGGAGCCCCCTATAGCCAGGGCCGTGTGGGCAGGGGGCCACCGGGTGAGGCGGGCTCCTGGCAGGCAGCCAGGACCACCCTGGCCACCATTCTGGTCCCTTCACCCAAGTGGCCCACAGGACACTCAGTTCCACTCTCAGCTGGGTCTGGGTGAGCACAGAATGTCCCAGAAGAGCCCGAGTCCACAGAGGCTCGGAGGGGTTGGTGACAGTGGCGGGCAGCCCTTGAGCACATCGGCCCAGCGCTCACTCCCCATGCTGTGGAGAAGCAGCTCCTTGTTGGACAGTGAGGGGTCGGAGTGGTAACCCCATGTCGGTCAGTCTGGAGCTTGTCCTGTGACCCCACTGCTCTGTCCCGGAGACTCAGGGCCTTGCCACTGGTGAGGAAGGGCTGCTGCCCCCTGCTTACGGCACAAGTGTGACCCTGAGAACTGCTTGTACATCTTGGTTACAAACCTAGGAGACCCCATAGCCCACCTGCCGTACATCCCAGCCAGGATGGAGGCGGGAGCAGCCTCTGCCTCTGGAGGGGCAGAGGCAGATGAAGCCTGGACAATCACAGAGGGCGGGTCCCTGAATCTCACAGTCCCTAGTCCCCTGCCTGCTCACTTGCCTTACGTGTTTCTCTTATGGATGTCCAATTGCCCTAGTAACATTGGTTTAAAGGCTGTTTTTACCTCCATTGAAATGTTCTTGCTCTTTTGTCAAAAATCAGCCAAGCACACAGGTCTGCTTCTGGGCTCTTTGTTCTGTTCCACTGATGGGTCTGTTTGTCTACTTCTTCACCAATATTACAGTCTTCATTAAGGTGGCCATTTAGAAGTCCCAAAATCTGGTAGATGGCTTCTTTATTCTTCTCTGTCAAAATTATTTCAGCTCTTCTAGCTCCTTTGTATTTTCATGCAAATTTTATAATTATGTCATCTATAGTACCAAAAAAATCTTGCTTAGATTTTGATAAGATTCACATTAAACCTTCTTATCAATTTGGGGAGGATTGACATCTTTACTTTTTAATTGACATCTTTACTTTTAATTGTTGACTCTTCGGACCCATGAACACAGCTATTCTCTCCATTTATTGAGACCTTCCTTGACTTCGTTTATCAGCATTTTGCAGAATCCAGCACAAGTCCCATATGTGTGTTATTAGATTTACACCTAAGTATTTCATTTTTTGAATGATTATAAATGGTGGTGTGTCTTTAATTTCAGTGTCCACATGTTCATTGCTATGATATAGACATACAGTTGATTTCTGTATGCTTACCTTGTATACTGCAATCTCACTAAATTCCTGTGTTAGTTCCATGAGTTTTATGTAGATTCACTGGGGTGGTCTGTATAAACAGTAATGTCATCTGCAAGCAAGTTTAGCTTTATTTCTTCCTTTAGATCTGTATGCCATTTATTTCCTTTTCTTGCCTTATTGCACTGGCTGGAACTCCAGCACCATATTGAAAAAAGTGGTGAGAATGGGCACCCTTGACTTGTTCCTGACCTTGAAGGAAAGAATTTAGTAAAAAAGTAAAGATTAATAACCTACTTGTTTATAACATTAAGTATAATGTTAGCTGTAGTTTTTCTGTAAATGCTCTTTATCAAGGTGAGAAAGTTCCCCTCAGGGGCGCCTGGGTGGCTCAGTCATTAAGCGTCTACCTTCGGCTCAGGTCATGATCCCGGGGCCCTGGGATCGAGCCCCACATCGGGCTCCCTGCTTAGCAGGAAGCCTGCTTCTCCCTCTCCCTCTGCCTGCCGCTCCCCCTACCTGTGCTCACTCTCTATCTGTCGAATAAATAAATAAATAAATCTTTAAAAAAAGAAAGAAAGTTCCCCTCATTCCCATTTTGCCAAGAATTTATCATGAGTAGGTGTTGAATTTTGTCAACTGATTTTTCTTCATAGATTGATATCATCATATGATTTTTCTACTTTAGCTTATTAAGACAGTGGTTAACACTGGTTGACTTTCAAATATGAAATCAGCTTTGCATCCCATTTGGTCATGATGTATAATTCTTTTTATATTTTGCTGACTCTTCTTCGCCAGAATTTTGTTAAGGATTTTGTGTCTATATATATAAGGGATATAAGTTTGTGGTTTTCTTTTTTTGTACTGACTTTGGTTTTAGTATCAGAGTAATAATAGCTTTGTAGAATAAATTGGGAAGTGTTCCCCCTTCTGTTTTCTAGAAAAGATTTTGCAGAATTGAGGCCAATTATTCTTTAATTCTCCTCCACTGAAACCATATGGACTTAGAGACTTGGAGGGGTTTTGTGAGTTTTTACATTATTAATTCAATTTTCATAACAATTGTAAGACTATTCAAATGATCTATTTCATATTAGGTGAATTGTAGCAGTTTGTATTTTTTTTTAATTTTTATTTTTTTAAAGATTTTATTTATTTATACGACAGAGAGCGACACAGCGAGAGAGAGAACACAAGCAGGGGGAGTGGGAGAGGGAGAAGCAGGCTTCCCACTGAGCAGGGAGCCCAATGGGGGTCTCGATCCCAGGACCCTGGGATCATGACCTGAGCCGAAGGCAGATGCTTAGTGACTGAGCCACCCAGGTGCCCCTGTATTTTTCTTTTTAGAAAGTGGTCCATTTCACCTAAATTTGAACAACTCCACATACAAAAATTTGATTGTCAAATTTAGGTATGTGGAGTTGTTCATGCCATTCCTTTATTATCCTTTTGATATCTGCAGTCTGTAGTGATGTCCCCTGCTTTGTTCCTAATATTGGTGAGTTATGTCATCTCTTTTAGTTTATTGCTCTTACTAGACAGCTGTCCATTTTCTTAATCTTTTCAAAGAACAAGCTCTTTGTTTCATTGGTTTTCTCTATTGTTTTTCTGTTTTCAATTTTATTTAGTTCTACTCTATGATTTCCCTCCTTCCGCTTGTTTCACTCTTCCTTTTTCTAAATTTTTGAGGCAGGAGTTTAGATTATTGACTTGAGACTTTTCCTCTTTTCCAATGTATGGATTTGTCTATAAATGTCCCCCTCAGCACCGCTTTCACTGTGTTCCACAATTTTTGATATGTTGTGTTTCATTGTCACTTAGTTCACTATAGATTTTACTTCCTGAGAAAGCCCTTATGAACCATGGGTTAGCTAGAAGTGGGCTGGTTACATGTGGGTGCCTCTGTACCCTGGAGCCTCCTCTTGCTGTCCCATGGCCCCTTCTACCCTGTAGCCACACCTCTGCCTGGCATGCTTTTAACCCTCCCCCCCATCTCAGTTCCAAAGTCGCTTCCGTGGGGGCCCTCCCCAGTCCGTCAGTCTGTCCATTTATCTGGGCTTCGGTAGGGGGATCCCTGCCCACCCCACATCCTAGCACTGCTGAATGAGAGGGCTGTGGGCTGCTTGTTACCCTGAAGAAGGACAGAGTAAGAAAGAGGAACAAAGAAAAGGGTGCAGAGCCACGACCCCAAGAGTGAGAAGAGGGTCTGGACCCACCTGCGGGGCACCCAGGTCACTTCCTGCCCCTCTCCGCACTCTCCCTCCCATGAACCACACAGGGCTGTTGGGCCCAGAGGTACCAGCTTCCTGTGGAACTGTGTCAAATGGAGGGATGGGTACAAAGTACAACCCAACCACTGCTGTGCCCATCGCTGCCTTTACCCCTTCCCCACGCCGGACACCGAGGCTGGCCCAGAGCTCCCAAGTGGCCAGGATGCAGCTCCCTGGGCCTGGCACCAAGGATGGAGAACCAACCCCACCTGCAACTGGGGAGGTGCTCACTTGCCCCAAGTCACTGTGCAGCCCTTTGTCCAGCCCCCTGCAAGGCTTCTGTCCCTCTTGTGTCTGGGATGGTTCACAGGAAAGGCGCAGGGGGCCAGGCAAACATCTGCAGCAGCCCCAGAACACCACGAGCTCCCCGTCCCCAGGCTGCCTGAGCACAAGGAGGATGCCCCTCGGGCACACCGCCACTGCAGCCTTGGGGGCGAAGGGCTGCTGCTGTGCTGACCCCTTGACCCCTGGAGTGCCACACAGCAGGGCTCCTGCCAACCCGCCAGCACCCCCAGGCCATGGGGGCCTCTAGGACGGACGGCGAGAAGTCTTCCCCAGAGGCATGGCGTCAATGCGGTCCCCAGGGTTAGAGGGCGCACAGGGAAAAGGAGAGCCCCCGGGCGAGGGGGCCGGACCACCACAGCCCAGGTAGGATCACAGAGGAGACCCACCTGCTGGGGGACAAGCAGGCCCCCTGTGGGGTGTGGGGAGCCCAAGCCTCTCCGGCCACACCCACTGAACGTGACCCCAGATGCTGGGGACCTGTCGGGTTCTGGGGTCCCCCCAGCCGGCCTCTACCCAACGAGGCAGGTGCTGGAATGCTGTCTGACAGGTAGCAAATTGCCTCTCCTCTGATGGAAATAACCAATTATTCGACGGTGATTTTCTAACACCGGAGCATCTGTCTTTCTATCTAATCACTAACAATTAGTAATGACAGTTTCTGCCTCTCCGAAGTGCCCTGCGGGGTTGGGACTCGGATGGCACTGCAGTCATGCAGGGTCCTGTGCCCTCAGCAGGAGGCTGGCCGGCCAAAGTGAGGCCGGCAGCCCAGGGCGGGTGCGGGGAGGTGGTCGCAGGCCAGCAGGGCTCCAGGACCAGCGTCCCTCCCCGGGACTTAGCCCACAGCTCTCTGCTCCCATTTGGTAGGTGGCCAATGGGCTGCCCTGAGCTGGCCTCCTCAGGGACATTGCTGTCTGGTCCCTCACATCTCCTTTTTGTCAGGAAGCAGGAGCCTGTCCCCGGAGGCATGCGGGCCACCACGTGTCATGATGTGGCCTGCATGGCTGTGGGGTCCTGTCCACTGAGTGACTCGGTGTCCTTGTGCCAGCCGGCGGACAGAGTCACAGGATGGCAGGCCCAGGCGGGATGGCCCCATGGCCAGGAGTGACCAGTTCCTGGTGGGTCCACGCCATGAATAACAGCGATCCACAGCTCTGCGCGGGATTTGCTGCTTCCCTGAAGAATTGCCCGCGCCCTAGACCATGTCCCTGTCAATCCCCGGGCCCATACTTCAGGCTCTCTGCTCAGAGCCACCCCAAAGCACCATCCCTCACATGGCCCACTCAGATGTCCCAGCAAATGTCCACCCTCAGAGACACGCAGGTGGGCTCAGGTCCTGCCTGCTACTCACCCTCGGGGGCTGCACCCGGCCCCACCCACCTGCCCCGTGTCCCTCTGAGCCCACGTGGCTCCCAGGGCTGCAAGGGGAGCTGCTCCAGAAAGGTCGGCCTGGGGTGGGGGGAGCGCCCATGACCGCACTCATCAGCCCGAGCCCACGGTCACCGGACGCGCCGCAGTCCATCCGCCCTGGCCTCTCCCCAGAGCAATCCCCAGCATTCGGGTAATTTCCAGCTTCCACCCCTGATTAATGGCTGCTCTGGGGCTGTTTCCTCTGGCCCCAGCTGGATAAACAGGCCCAGCCCTGATAGGCCCAAGGAAGGACGGGAGGAGGCAGGCGGAGCAGCCAGGAAGCCAGGGAGGGGCCAAAATGGAAAAACGAGGTGTCGGGCCAGGGGTATCTGCCAGGGTCAGTGTCCAGGGACCACCCAGTGCAGGTTCCCCAGGGTGGAGAGGGCAGCCCCCTCGCGCCACCCTGCCCTGCTCAGGCTGCCGGGCATCCCAGGGTGGGGGGTTCCAGCCTTGACCTCCCCGCCCTCGTGGCCCCAGCTGCCTCCTGCCCTCGGCCAGCACCCCGTGGCCCCCTAATGCCCTCTAAGACAATGTCCATCCTGCTATGGGTCTCACAGTGCGGCAGCAAACCCCAACCTCTCACTGGGTCTTGGCTCTGCAAACGCCCTGGGGAGCCCGGGTCGTGGCCCCCCTTCAGGGATGAGTCAACTGAGGACCCCCGGGGGCATTCACATGCCCCGGGATCGCAGCTGGGGAGCTCCAGGACAAGCCCCCAGAGTCCCTGGAGGATGTGGTCTCAGTCTGCCAGCAACCCGGCCTCTCTCCTGCCAGGACACTCCAGAGGCTGACGCCCCCTTGGTGTCCTGGGGTTTGCTCCCTGGACCTCGTGGGGGCCACTCTTCTGCTGGGCCTCCCCCTGCCCACCCACCTCCACTCTCCCTATAGGGGCTTCCAGAACCTTCTTCCTAAGTCCTTCTTGCAGGGAGCCTACCAGGATCTGCTTCTGGATAACCAGACTCAGGGGCACTGACCCGAGTTCTGGGCCACCCCTGTCATCTCTGTGGGGTGCCGGGGCACACAGTCTCCCCTCCGCAGGAGCACCCACAGATAGCCTGCGGGTCTGAGCCAGCAACCTAACTCAGGGGTGCAAATCCCAGCCTCCAGGACTGAAGGAAGGCCTTTTGCCCTAAGGCACCAGACACAAGCCTACCTTTTATAAAAAGAGAGACCGATGGGAGATGCTGCCGGTGATGTCCTCCGGGATTCGGGCACAGCCGCTCCCTGCTGCCCGGCGTCATGCCAGTCCCCAGGTGCCCTTGCAGCTTGCAGGAGCAGGTCTCCCCGTGCCAAAACCAGGGGTGCGGATGCGGTCCGCTGAGTGGCTGGCGGCTCTGTCCACACTAGGCTCCATCACAAAGCCTGTCGTGACCACCCCGTGCAGCCAGAAGCGGCTGCTGTCCTGAGCAGGCCAGTGTCCCCCCACCCGCCCCAGGGGTGGGCTGGTATCTCCCCGTGCACTCCCAGGCACGACCCTCACACTCATGCTGTGCCACGGCCCCAAGCCCCCCCACTCAACACCAGCCGGGGCCTCACACTCCCGCACCTTGGCACCCGAAGACCCCTCCTCCCGTCCCAGACCCCAGGCTCCTTCCATGGTCCGAAACAAAGCTGGAGCCCCAAGGGATTGCCCTGGGGGGCAGGGTGGGATGGGGGAGGCCCTCTGGGGAGGGGGCATACAAGCTGGCACGGGAGCAGGGAGCTGGGGGCCAGCCAGGAGCACAGGAATCGGGGACGAAGTGAGAGCATTGGCCGAGTGCACGCACAGCACGTGCCCCTCACAGCTGCAAGGGGCCCGCAGCAAGCACGGCCAGGCCTCCACCTGCCACTTGGACGGTGATGCCCACATGCAGGTTCCAGCCTCAGTGCCCGGGGGAACGGCCTCAGTGCTCGAGGACACGCACGTCTGGCTTGTCCTGGGTAAAGGTGGCGGGCATCCTGTCACTTATCTAAGCCAGTGACAGGAAGGGGACACAATGCCGTGTGTGGGGGGGTGAGGGTGTCCTAACCTTCAGGTGAAAGTCAGCATCGTCCCCGTGAACAGGCCTCCCCTGGGGTCTTGGCACGGGGATCAGGCAGGAAGGGGGCCCTGGGAATGTGGAGGCAGAGGTTGTCAGTGACATGGAACAATCACCCACACAAATGTGGGCATGGCATGTTTGTTTCCCCCAAAGGTGCGGACGGCACTGCCCCTGCCCCGCGGACCGCTCAGAGAGGCGAGGTCTGAGGGGAGGGGAGGAAGGGTTCTATGCTGGGGGCTGGGCTGTGCGACCCTCCCCGGCCCGGGGGAAGGTTGGGGCTCCCCCATCACTTCAGGGCTTGGAAAGAACCCCTGAAGCAGGGCTGGATTTGCCCAGGCGCCAGGCGACCTGCTGGCCAGACTTGGGCACAGCGTGGCCACTCTGGGCCAGAGCAGATTTCAGGGCTGTGCCCGGGTTTACGACTCCACGCCGGGCTCATCTCTTCTTCAGTCCGTCAGCTGCCCATCCTGAGCACCCCTGTATGGCTCCACATGGGCCCCGGGGCTGGAGGGTCTCCGCGGCCTCGGCCTCCAGCCAGGCATCCAGGGCCATGTGAGGCCAGCTGCAGCCATAGTCCCACATCTGGCCCATCCGCTCTCAGGGCCCAGTGTGGGGTGTGGCAACACCCAGAGGGGAGCCCTTCAGAGAAGGGCCACCCCACCTCCAGCAGCCCCCTCCCCTTCAGGGCCAACCCCCTGCGTTCTAGGTGTCGGGCTAAACCGGGTCCCCAAATTCACACATTGTGATTCCCAGTATCTCAGAAGGTGACTGCATTTGGAGGCAGGGTCTTTACAGAGGTGATTACATTAAAGATGAGGTCATCGGGGTGGCCCTGATCCGGGGTGACTGCTATGAGTTTGAGAGGGAGATCAGGGCACAGACATGCAGGGAAAGGCCACAGGGGGGGTGGTCGGAGGCAGAGACCCGGTAAGGTATCTACAAGCCAGGAGCCCCAGGAGCCCTGAAAGATGAGGGAACGGGTTCTCCCTAGAGCCTCCAGAAGGAACCCGCCCTGCGGCTCCTTGATCGTGGACTTCTGGCTTCCGGACCTGGAGAGCACAGCCTTCCTTTGTTGTCAGCAGCCCCCAGTCTGTGGCCCTTTGCGGTGACTACCCTAAGAGACTGACACATGCGGGAGGTGTCCCGGGGAGGCCCCCACCCCGCTTTAGGCCCACAAGTGTATCTGCACTGTGGTGTTCTTGCCCCTCCTCCCAGCAGGGAGCCGGGCTGTGCTCTGCAGGGGACAAGACCACAAGCCACTGCCTCAGCACCCACGAGCCTGGGGTCGCGGAGAGCCCGAGGATGCTCGGGGCGCAGAGACTCTGCTCCTGGCCCGGGGTCTGCAGGACCCTGCTGGCAACCCCCCGCCCCACGCGGCTCTCCCAGCCTGAGCAATGACCCGCCCAGCTGTCCCCCAGACGCCCCAGTAACGGCCTGCAGCCTCACCTCCAGCATGCCCGCCTTCCTGGCCGAGCTCAGCTGGCTGCTGGCCATTGGGGCAGGCACTGGGAGGCACCGCAGCCTGCCCGGAGGGTCACGGTCCGACCACCAAACGAGCCTGGGGCTGCGGTGTAGGCTGTAGGACAGGAGGACACAGATGGCACTCCTGGGGGTACACGAGCTTCTGGAAGCCCAGCTCCAGCTTCCTCATTAGCAACACCTGACAGTCCATGTAGCTGCTTCTCTCTGGTGCTGCCGGGGCGTTTCTGGACCACTGGGAAGGCTTAGCTGACTGCATATTTAATGTCAGAGTTATTTAAATTCTGGACCGTGCGTCTGCAATAATGTTAGAGTAACACGAACACTTGCCGTGCGCCTTGTCCTGCTGCAGAGCACGTAACCCTCATGCCAAGCTCACGAGGAAGGGTGCTGCCGTTTCCCGCATCTTACAGATGAGCAAACAGAAGCTCAGAGAGGTTAAGTGATGTGTCCCAGGTCACACAGCTGGCACGAGACAGAGCAAGGGTTTGGGCCCAGGTGTCTGGGTCCAGAGTCTGTGCCGTTAACCAGAACTCTCCCCCAGCCTGATCCTGGGCCAGGCCAACTCAGCAGGGCACCAGCTCTCATGCTGGTCAGTTTTGGAAGAGAGGGAGGCAGAGAGGGAAGAATTTGGTCCCACTAGGAACATGCTGTCTGCTCCCCTTGCTCAGCTCCACATCCCATAGAGACCTTGGGTGCTGATTTTCCCCGAGAAACAGACACCACTGTGCCCGGGGTCCTGTTGGAGGTTTCGGGGAGGCGCTCTCTGGCACTCTCTCACTTGCTGGTGCACCACGGAATCCCGCACCAGGGGCCCGGGCTTTCCACTGGGTGACTGCCGGGCCTTCCTCCTCCCTCACCCGCCGACCAGGGGTGGTGCAGGCAACAGCTGGGCAGTCAGCTTACCGCCCAGCGAGCCCCAGGGCCGCGGCTCCCGTTTCTCAGACAGAAGAACGGACCGTGCAGTTCCCTGGGGACCGCGAGGGTGCAGGCTGGAGCCTCCCCCTGCACCCCCGCCCGGGGGTCACGCCCCCAAGGGACCTGCCATCCTCTGCCCACTCTGCACGCCTCCGATGTGGCTCACAAAAGCCAGAAGGAGCTGAGCGGGAAGTGGGAGAGTCCATAAGCAAAAGTTGTTGAAGCTCCGCTGGGGCCGCTGTGGGCACTTGAGGGGCAGCCCGGAGCTGGAGGAGCCACGGACGGCCCGCGTGGGGCCTGTGGGCACGCACGGGCACCCAGACCCGGCCGGTGGGCTCTGCGGCCAGGCGAGCGCGGGCGCGTCCCCACCTAGCAGTGTAGCGCCTGCAGGCGGGGCAGTGCAGCCCCCGGATCCCGACGCCACCCGCCCCGGCCGCCGCCGCTCCACACGACCTGGGCAGATAGAGAATGAGCCCTTGGGACGTCAGGGCAACATCCGCCGTCAAGTGGACGTGTTTGGAGTCTTCACACGTTGGTTCCGAGTCCGCCGTGCGTTTCTCCCACTGCACAGAGAAGTGACTCCCTGCTCAGACGCCCCCAGGCCCCCGGGCTGAGCCCCAGAGTGGGGCACGTCGCAGCAGGCCTCACTCTGCCCGGCGGGCACGTCCGGAGGTGAAGGCTCACCTGCCCCGGGGCCCACATCACGGCGTTGCCTGGTGCCTGCGGGCGGCGGCGCCCTCTGTGAAGTGGCCACTCCGCCACCAGCCGTGTGTGGGCTCTGCCAGCAGCGCAGGGGGACACATGCCACGTCTGGGGCTCACAGGGCCTGGAGCGGGAGCTGCAGAGCCTGTGGCTCCTGCCAGCCGCGGCGGCCATCGCATCACGGTGTGGCCCTGCAAATACGGTGGGGGCAGCCGTAGTGGGGACGGTAGATAAGGCGGAGGACACAGTCAGAGTGAGAGGAATGGCCGGGGGGGACAGTCACCGTGAGACGAGTGGAGGAGGGACGGTCGCCGTGAGACAAGTGGAGGAGGGACGGTCACCATGAGAGAAGTGGAGGGGGGCTGGTCGCCGTGAGACGAGTGGAGGGGGGACGGTCACTGTGAGACAAGTGGAGGGACGATCGCCGTGAGACGAGTGGAGGGGGGACAGTCGCCGTGAAAAGAGTGGAGGAGGGACGGTCACCGTGAGCGGAGTGGAGGAGGGACGGTCACCATGAGGGGAGTGGAGGA
>NW_023270825.1:1437261-1438974 GCF_011800145.1 Mirounga leonina
GGGACGGTCACCGTGAGACGAGTGGAGGAGGGACGGTCGCCGTGAGACGAGTGGAGGAGGGATGGTCACCGTGAGGGGAGCAGAGGGGGGACGGTCGCCGTCAGACGAGTGGAGGAGGGACGGTCATCGTGAGCGGAGTGGAGGAGGGACGGTCGCCGTGAGGGGAGCGGAGGTGGCAGCGGTGGCCTCGGGCGTGGTCCCGCTTCAGCTGCTCAATGGCAGTGTTGGTGACATCAGTGGTGAGTGACCCTCTCTCCCCTGCAGAGGTGCGGGGACAGGTGGTGCCTCAGGTGGGTCAGGGCCTGGTCAGCAGCAGGACATGCCCTCTGCCACCGGCCCCCCTCCTCCGGAGACCCCAAGACCTCGTGGCTCCTGCCCACAGCCCACGGCCTGTCCTCCTGCTCGCATGGAACCTGTGCGGCCTCCACCTGCCCAGGCCCCCTCTGGGCCTGGAGTGGAGCTGGCGCTGGTGGGGGGCCAGGGGGACCCTGTCCATGGGGCACATTACGTGGAGGGTCGCTCATTACGGGGAGACAGTAAAATTCTCTCCTTAAATGTGATCGCTGTAAAAATCAGAGCGTGCTGGTCCCAGCTGTCACGCCAGCTCCCGGCGCTGGGTCAGTCGTTAAAAGCGAAAGGTCAGTGTTGCCTCTTGGTTGCATTTTAATCGGATTCTGCATCTCCGGCTTCCCGCCACCGCCTGCCAGGGCCTGGGCGCCTCATTAATGGGAGTGAAGGAGGGAGATGACATCATTTACATTTAATTGTCTTGTTTATCCGTGTGGCTCCGTGGTTGTTTTAATAAAGGGCAGAGGCAGATAAAGGCTACATTTGCATCCTGGAAGGGGAGTCTGACAAGGTCTCCTGCTGTTGACATTTATTGTTTGCAAATGAGATAATCCAATAACAGGAGAGCCAGCTCCCCTCCCAAGCCTCCCTGCCTGCCCGTCTCTGGCTGTGGGCAGTCGGTCCAGTGACGGGTGACTGGGGCTGCACCTCAGTCCCACTCTCCGGACACCTAAGGCGTGGCCCCAGAGCAGAGTCCAGGCAGGAGAGGGCCTTTAACATCCACCCTGTACAAGCACCTGTTGGATCCAGCCACCTGCAAGAGCTAGAATTAGCTTCTGCAGTTTGCCCAGGAGGAAGCTGAGGCTCAGAGAGGTCAAGTTGCCCAATGTCACACAGCTGAAACGTGAGCAGATCTAGGAAGGCAACTCAGCACTGTCTGAACTTTACACTTCGCTCTTTGGCATAATGGATCTCCATGACCATTCACCTCTGCTAATGCACAGAGTTTTCATTAAAATTATCAGTAACGCGGGGTTCCCACTCATCCTGTTTCTACCTACCTCTGGAGACTCAGCTCTGGTAGTCAGAACTTCCAAGGAACCTTACAAGAAATTCCTAGAGCTGCACAAACTCTATTTTCCAAAAGGTCTTACGAAGGATTGACATTACACTGGGTCTAATGACACATTTTGTGGGTGGCTTTATTTGAAAGGAATATTATTATTAGCCAGTTGGGGTCAGGAGCCTCCTCAGAGCTGCCTCAGTTCACCCCTCACCCACCCCAAAACTACCCTCTGTCACACAATTCAAGATGCTATGGGCACTGACTTGTCACTGGGCCTGAGCTCCTGAAAAACAGCAGGATCCAAATAAATGTTGGATGGATGGATGGATGGATGGATGGATGGATGGATGGATGGATGG
>NW_023270825.1:1438984-1440813 GCF_011800145.1 Mirounga leonina
GATGGATGGATGGATGGATGGATGGATGGATGGATGGATGATTGGATGGGTGGATGACTGGATGGATGGATGAATGGATGGATGGATGATTGGATGGATGGATGGATGGATGGATGGATGGATGGATGGATGGATGGATGATTGGTTGGGTGGATGGGTGGATGGATGGATGGATGATGGATGGATGATTGGATGGGTGGTTGGAAGGATGGATGGTTGGATAGGTTAGTCAGTGGTTGGGTGGGTAGATGGATGGAAGGAAGGAAGGAAGGGTGGTTTGGTGGATGGATGATAGACAGACAAACACACTTAGTGCTGCCTTCGGTCTCGGGTAGGAGATGTGGGTTACGAGCATCCATGAAGCCTGAGCTCCCTTGTTCCCATCCAGCCCAGGGCAGTGGGAGACCCTGACTGGCCTCCCTTCCCCATACACCAGAGCACGTCTGCCTGGCTTGTTCAGGTCCCACCTCCCTAAGCCAACAGCAAAGAGGGCCTAGAGCATCACCAGGGTGCATGGATGCTTGAGGTCATCCCTAATGCCAGCCTCAGTGGCCATGTCTGTAGAGTCTGAAATATTAAGATCCATCATTCTGAATATAGTCTGATGTCCCAATACCTCCAGCCTGCGGGCCACACTGTCCTCCAGTCCCCAAGTCAAACGTGTGCACCACCCTCTGGCATCCAGGTGTTAGGAGACTCATCCAAGCTGAGAGCAAGCATCCTGAGCCCTCCCTGGGCCTCAGGCCGGGCACTGGGTGCTGAGGCCACGGCAGCTGCCGGGTCACGCAGAGAACTGGCACAGCCTGCCTGCCCCGGCCACCAGCCCCTGCATCCTTGCACAGCCCAAAGGGAGCTCTTCTGTGCAAACAGTGCCCAGAGCTCTGCATGGCAGGGCCCATGGTCCTCATGCAGATCCCACAGACCCAAGCCTGGACACAGCCCTGCCCTCAAGTCCCCAAGCTCAGCTGAGTCCAGACCAGAGTAAGAGGTTACAGTGACCAGCAGAAATTTTTGGAAAATGGAGCTACCAGCAGGAGGGAAACTGTATGTGGGTGGAGGGGGAGAATGTAACCAGAAATCATGTCCCCTATGGCCACCTCTCTCCTCCTGTGGCCTGGGGCCTCCTGGAGCCGTGCCCTTACCTGGTCCCCAAGGCCTCCAGGGTGATGCAAATGGAGAGAGATACGTGACCCCGTGAGGTACGCTTTCCCCAAAAACAAAGCAGCCCTCTGCCTCCAGCTCAGGCAGCAAGGAGCCACAGGCTCTGAGCACCTTGCTCCCCTCCAGCCACACAGCCTGCCCCCTAGACACCACCACACGCCATCACCAGGACCCTGAACCTGCCTCCAAGAGCGAGCCAGGCCTTTGTCCTGGGCCTCAGGAATAGGTGAGTCCCACCCAGTGGCCTAAGGCAAGAAGAAACGGCAGGCCCGCACCCTTCTGGAATGTTCCGAGGGCTGAGTAAATGCCAAGCCCAAGGGTCAGGTCCTCACCAGCACCCCCACCCCTGTGGCCACCCGCAAGGCGCAGCCGGACACGATGACGCTATGTCTCCGTTAAAAGGGTCCTGCTTCCCCTCTAAGGAGGGGCCGCATGTTAATTCATCCACAGCCAGGGATCAGTCATCGGGCAAATGAGATTAAATGCCCTTGAAATGGAATTAAAATGACGTCAAACAGCAGAACATCATTTCTTAGCACGGCCCTGCAAGCCACTTCCCGCTTTAACCCCTCTGTGGCTGTGTCTCAGCCCCCACGGTGGAGACCCCTCTGTGCTTGTTCACCCAGCCCAGGGCCATCCCCCAGCCCAGTGCCATCCCCCCAGCCCAG
>NW_023270825.1:1440823-1491979 GCF_011800145.1 Mirounga leonina
CCCAGCCTAGTGCCATCCCCCCAGCCCAGGGCCATCCCCCAGCCCAGGGCCATCCTCCAGCCCAGGGCCATCCTCCCAGCCCAGGGCCATCCTCCCAGTCCAGGGCCATCCCCCAGCCCAGGGCCCTCCCCCCACCCCCGGGCCTCCCCCCCCGCCCCGGGCCCTCCCCCAACCCAGGGCCATCCCCCCAGCCCAGGGCCATCCCTCAGTCCAGGGCCATCCCCCAGCCCAGTGCCATCCTCCCAGCCCAGGTCCATCCTCCCAGCCCAGGGCCATCCCCCCAACCCAGGGCCATCCCCCCAGCCCAGGGCCATCCCCCAGCCCAGTGCCATCCTCCCAGCCCAGGTCCATCCTCCCAGCCCAGGGCCATCCCCCCAGCCCAGGGCCATCCCCCCAGCCCAGGGGCATCCCCCAGCCCAGAACCATTCCCCAGACTCTTGAGTCCTTAAAATGGCAGATTCCCAGCCTCGGCCTCGAGGCATAGCCAGCAGAACACTCAGCCCCCCACGGTGCTCCAGGAACATGGGGCAGAGTAGGGCAAAAGGAGCGTTAGCCATGTTTCTGAGAGCCTCTCCCTGGCTCTGTCCTGTGTTGGTTCATGGGCTCAGTCAGATCTTTTCTCCCTGTCCACACATACCTGCATGGCCTCCCTGGGGGACACACATGCTGATCCACAGCTGTCTGCAGCCTGGGGCCGGAGGACCCGTGTCCAGTCCTCCTTCCTTCTGATGCTGGGCCCAGGGTCCCAGAGAGTGTGTGGGCAAATGGGCGGCAGCTCTAGGAATGGCCACCTCTCCCAGGGGGTCGACCACACAGATGCCCCCGTTACTCCAAGCCCGTCTGACGTCTGAAGCTCCCTGAGAACCCCCGCCTGGCCCCCAGCCTGCCACCCTGATCGTTAGAATAGCTGGGACAGTCCGCAAAGTCACCCGAAGTCTTTGTTAATAATCTGCTTCTGGCCCTGATCATGATTTCTCATTTTCGAGGAAACAGTCGCTTGCCAGGGAGCATGGCCGGTGATCTGCCAATCTGTCACGTCAGCTGTGGTGGCCTGGCCGTGTGCAGGCGTGGCCCGGGGTCGATGGGCCCCATGCACGCCCATCAGTAGCTGTGAATAGTGAGGTTGAGGAGATGAGCTGGGACAGCCTCCCGCCGGGCGCAGAGTGTGGGAGGCGGGGTGCGCCCTGCATGCCTGGAAACCAGTATACCACAGGCTGGGTGGACCCCCTCCCCTTCTGCCCTACTCTGCCCCATGTTCCCTTCGCTGCACCCACCTGTTCACCCGTGCCTGCCTCATCCCCTGCTGAGCCTGGTCCACCCAGGTCTGGGCTCCAGAAATGGCCAGGGACCACAGAGTCTGGGAAGGACGCTTCTGCATGCCCTTACCACGTGCCCACCGAGCAACAGGCCCATAGATGCCCATGTCAGTTGGGGTGCTCCAGAGACAGAACCAAGAGGATTTGTGCATATATACATAGTTTATGAGAAGGCACTGAAGGCTGGCAGGTCCCACAATCTGCCGCCAATGATCTAGAGACTCGGGAAGAGCTGATGTTTTAGTTCAAGTCCAAAGGCAGGAAAAAGCTGAAGCCTCTGTTCAAAGCCTGTCAGGCAGGAAAGTCCTTCTTACTCAGGGGAGGGTCAGCCTTTTTGCTCTATCCAGGCCTTCAACTGATTGGATGAGGTCCACCCACACTGAGGAGACCCATCTGCTTTGCTCACGACTCTTGATTTCGGCTCAGGTCATGTTCTCAGGGCCGTGAGATGGAACCCTGCATCGGGCTCGAGCTCAGCGGGGAGTCTGCTGGAGATTCTCTGTCTCCTTCTTCTGCACTTCCCCCACCCCACACAAGCTCATGCTCGCGCTCTTTCTCTCTAAACAACAGCAAAAAATTAGCCATATCAACACCTCTCCTCCTGCCTCTCCAAAACATGCAGCTGCTTAATCCTTCCTGACCCTGTCCCTGCCATTCCATTGTGTCCCCCAAAGCAGTATGTCCCGGCCACCTGGGGAGATGACTTTTTTCTTTCATACTCACCAGGACAGCAGGAGGGCTGTTGTCCTCCCTCCTCCTCCCTCCAGCCTCAGGGACAAGCCCTGGCAAGACACTGGATGCTGGACCAAGCCATGCCAGAGGGCACCCTGAAGCATTCCAAGCTCTCCTTGCACAGTCCGGATGCACAGCCTGGTGCCCCAGACACACAGCCTGACGACAGCCCAGACACACAGCCTGGTGCCTGGACACACAGCCTGACGCACAGCCCAGATGCACAGCCCGGGGCCCCAGACTCGGTGGGGCCCTTCTGCGGCCCTCTTTGCAACAGGTGAGAGACAGGCTCTCTTGGGGGACACGCACGCCCATCATGACCAGCTGTGGCCGCAGAGGCTGGACTGTGGGCTGTAGGGAAGGGTCCCCTTCTCACAGAGCCCGCACAGCGCCGCTGCCCCCACGCCCCTCCCAGGACACTTGCCCCAGGCCGCTCGGTGAGGTGAGCGCTCATGCTGCCCACAGTCCCACAGTGCAGTGCTTGCTTTGGCTGTGGGAGGGACCCCTGTGGGGACAGAGGGCTGAGAGCGCCGGGGGTGGCGTCTGGGGCGCCTGGACTCCAGGCTGTGGTGGCAGGAACCGCTATCCCCCTGGGACTTGCCCAGAGAGGTGACGCTAGCCAATGTTGTGCTGAGCATCTGCTGAGCCCCCGCACGCCAGGCACGGAGCCCTCACGGTGCCGGATTATCTTCCGAGCTGTTTAGAGATGAGAAAGCAAGGGCTCAAGATTCAAACCTTCGTCCCGTGTTTCTGGGACCTACCCACCGGGCCATTCTGCCACCGAGGAGCCCGCCTGGCAAGGGGAAGGCCTCACCCCCGCCCCCCGGAACTCACCCCCTACCCTGAGGCTGGGGTTTCTGCAGAAGCCTGACGCTCACTCGCAAGCACAGGCCTGAAGGCCCAACCCAGCTCACTTTCCACTAAAAGAATCCCAATAAAGCCCTGGTAGGTCTTTCAAGGGTAAAACACGGCAGCCAGCAAGGCCGCCCCAGTCCCCCTGCCTGGTTCCTCTGCGCCTCGGAGCATTGAGCCAGCTGCCCCGGGCTCCAATCTTCAACCCTGAACGGGGCAACTGGGCAGTCTGGGGAGGGGGTCCAAGATGCCCATGCTGCCCCCCCCTCCCCGATGCATGGGCTCCCAGGGAGTCAAGGTGAAAATAGCCCTGTCTCTTTCCATAAGGAAACCTAAAAGGAACACAGAACATTTTGAAACAGGAAGCCAAATATTTATTAACTATTTCAGAATCCATCGAAAACCACAGATGCTGAGTAGAACAAAAGTCCACTTCCAGAAAGAGACGGCAAATCACAGAGAAGTCATGGAAGTCTGTGAGAACGTCTGATGTGGTCTGTGGGCCCCTCCTGGCCCCCAGCACCCACCCATGGATGCCACGCGGGGCTGACTCCCGGACAGGGTGGGGATGGCAGGCAGCCAGGGCCACTCACCCCAAAGACGCAGAGAGCCGGGAGCCGGGCCCTCGGTGAGCCACCACACTGCGCCCAGGACAGGCAGTCCCCGAGGCAGGGTCTCACCTGTCCTGTGACCTCTGACCACACCATCACGGCCTTGCACCTGCTGGGACACAAGGATGCCAGGTAGGAAATACCCCGCCAGAGAGACTGTCCCCGGATCCCTGGGATATCACAGAAATGGGCACTTTCTCTGGCTAATTGAGAAGGCTCTCTATAAAGCAAGGGTTTTGGGGGTGCAGCACACAGTTTGCCCCTTGGTATGAGCATCTCTTCAAGGGGCAAAGCCCATCTCCCTATAGAGAAGACTCTAGAAGCCGGGCGACCTCTGGATGCTGGAGGACAGAGAGGGTAGCTCAGCGCACTCCCCACCTCAGCTCAGGACCTCCCAGCCCCCTCCCTGTCCTCCCTCCCACCTCCCCTCCCCAGACCCCCTCTCCCCCCACAACACCCCATGCCCTTCCTTCTGTTCCTTCTTGGCTCCTTCTACCCCAGTGCCCATCTCAAAGGACCCTATCAAGGACTCCCACAGCTGAGCAGCTGGAGGAGCCCCCCAGACAGGGAACGGGGCTTGCTCATGGTGTCTGGGGGCAGCCTGCACGTGCTGGGCTCCAAGCGCTCGTGACCAGCACTTGACGTCTCTCGGCCATGATTTAATGAGTACTGACTATGTCCTGGGTGCTGGGCCACGTTATGTGGGTGCTGCCTGTTCCCAGCGAGCCGGGCTCTGGAGACAGAGGGAGGTGTAGGCAGGAGGACTCTGCACCAACTGGAGTCCTGGGGCATCTGCTCCAGCCACCCAAGGGGCCTGCAGGGTGCTGGACAGGGCTGGGGGCCGTGGGGCCGCAGAGCCTGGACACCCTCGGCCAAAGCTGGAAGCCGGGGCTTCTCCCTACTGCTCACGTGTGTAAATAGGCCCAGCCCGGCAGGAATGGTTTGTAAAGGCTCTGCGTAAATATCAGTGATGGGTAATTAAAAGACCCAGGTATGAGGAAGACTCATAGGCTGGGCGCCATTCAGGGAATTAGTGGTGTTTGCACGGGCAAAGGGGTGCATTGACCTGCTAGACCCCCCGACCACCCCGAGGCAGAGCGAGGCACAGCGGGACCATGGGGCTGCCCCCCAGGACCAGGGCCCACCGGAAAGAGCCCAAGCGGCCCCCAGGACCTACAGGTTACCTGTCCTGTGATGAAAAGAGGGGCAGGCTGGCAGAGCCCCAAAATGTGGCATCATATCTGCCCCCAGACTGGGGGCCAAGTCTCGGGCCTCTGCAGGGTCTACAGATCCCTGGGGTGCCATCTGCAGGGTGCCCCCGTCACTGTGGCCCATGTTGTCCCCAACGGCCTGGCATGAGGGGTGCCTGGACAGGCCACATGGTGGGAAGCCCCCCCATCCCTTTGCAACAAGTGTGCCTCTCAGAGAGGCCGGCAGCCCCTCCTCTGACCTTTCAGAGCCTCAGCCCCCAGCTCACAGTGATGGCCACCTGGACGTCCCCCCAAACAGCAGACTCAACATGGGGGACACAAGTTCCTGCCCTGGTCACAAGACCACCTCCTCCCCAGCCTCCTGACACCTGTAAGCCACCGCAACAGAGCAGAGTTCACATTATACCGAGAACTTCGGCACCCATGAGAAAAAGTGGGCATCTGCTCAGAAAAAATGGGCAAAAGGTCAAAGTGGCAATTCACAAAGAAGGTCAAATGACCACAAAGTGTGGAAAATGTAGAATGGCGTGCAGCCAGACGCATGCGATCCCTCGCCAAGCTGGCAGCAAAGACGGGAAAGGCAGAGGCCTCTCTCTCACATTGGCTGGGGTGAGACGGCAGGCAGGGCCCCCCATCTCTGGGTGGTATGTTTGCCATTGGCCCCCCGTGCTACTCCAGAGGGTAAGTCTGGAGAAACAGCCTGGAGGAAGCGTCCAGGCACTCTCTAGCAAGCATTTCTGCAGCACTGCGTGTGGTGAGCTGGGTACAGCCTGGATAACATCGACGGGGGGCGGACCCTCAACGGACTTGCTTTTCAGAGGTCGGAGGGCAGTGTAAGCAAAGAAGCAAAGGAAATGCAAATCCAGATGGTGGAAAATACTATAAAGAAGAAAATGGGGGTTGGGGAAAGGAATTGACCGAGGTGGGGCAGGGCAAGGCGTCCATCCGGACAGGCTGGGGTCAGGAAGACTCTGAGAAAGTGATAGCTGAACAGAGACCCCAGCAAAGTCATGGATCAACTAGGAGAATGTTGGGAGCAGGGGGGGACATTCCAGGCAGTATTCCTGGGACTTGCAAAGGTCCTGAGGCAGGAATGTGCTGGTGGAGTCCAGGAAAAACAGCAAGCAAGAGGAGATGGCTGAGATGGGGAAATGGGGAGATGCTGGGCCACGTGTTTGGGGAGGGGACAGAGAACAGCCATCACAGCTGGGGAGACTTGGAAGTGACTGAGTGACCATCCAGGGATAGGCAGTCACTGTGAGTGGTGCATCCAAATAATACAACCTTAAACAAGTATCAGACACGGTTTGGGGCATAAATTTTCTTACAGTAAAAGATGTCCAAGGTTTAAAAAGCCGTGTATGGGGCGCCTGGGTGGCTCAGTCGTTAAGCGTCTGCCTTTGGCTCAGGTCATGATCCCAGGGTCCTGGGATCGAGCCCCACATCGGGCTCCCTGCTCGGAGGGAGGTCTGCTTCTCCCTCTCCCACTCCCCCTGCTTGTGTTCCTGCTCTCGCTATCTCTCTCTGTCAAATAAATAAATAAAAATCTTTAAAAAAATAAAATAAAATAAAAAGCGTGTATGTAACAGTCTCAACTTGTGAGACTAGATGTGACTCACATACTATGAACACACGTGCAGAGAACACTCAGAGGCTTTGACACCAAAGCGTCCATGGTGGACGTCTCGGGGACCCAGGTACAAAGGGCGACTCTTTGTCCTCCTGCTGATTGGGATTTTTCAAATTTTATAAAATTCATGTTGCACAACGGCTCCCAGATGGATCACCTGTGAAGGCGGCCATGTTCCACAAGAAGCGCCACCACCAGGCCGGCCACCTGTGCCGGCTGCGGCTCGGCAGGTGCCGGCTGGGGCTCGCCGCCCCCACCCGTGAGCAGGGGCCGGGGACACGGCTCTGGACTGCACCTTCGGCCACCACTGCAGTCCGGGACCCGGGACCCCTGCCGCGGGTCACTGTGAAGAACAGGTGTGTTCATGCGTGTCCAGCTCTCGTCACAGCCCAGCAGGTGAGGACCTGCTCTGCTGTCTCGGCCTCGCGGAGGCACCGTGGCCACGCACTCACACGCTCCTCCGCTCCCCCAGCCCGTTGCCTTCTGTCTACGGTAACAAAACAAGATAAAAACCGCGCGCAGGGGAAGGAGGGGCAGCCCGCCTGCACGGACCGCGGTGCCCTCAGCAGCTGGTCTGGGATGAGCCCAGATGCAGGAAGTTCCGGCCGGGGGACGCGAAGGGGGTGTCCCGGGCCTGTGGGAAGTGCCTCCTCTCCTTCCTGCTGGGGGAGGGAAGCCCCCCGGGGCTGCGGGGGACCTCGAGCCGTGTGACAATGAGCCTGACCCCCCACGGGCTGAGGTCAGCAGGGCTGAGTTCCGAGCCTCCCGGGTCGCCCACCCCAGACTTCTTGTCCAGACGACGTCTTCTTCCCAAAGCCCCTGTGGGCAGTGTTCCTGCCGGCCCCCCACCCCGGGGTCCCAAGGCTGACACCGTCAGAGCCGCATGGTGGGTCCGGACCCCAGCCAAGCCCCGCTGGGACAGGCCACAGCTGCCTCCACTCTGGGTCAGGTACCGGGATGGCGGGCTCACTCGCCGCAGCCTGCATGGCGAGCCCTGCGTCCATCTGCGTGGGCCCGTCTGGGCCTCTCCCCTGCCTAGTGACCCCACAGGAGCCCATGCAACCTTGATTCTGCCTTCTGCCCTGGTGCTGCAGGCCACTGTCGTTCACACCCCTCCCAGAATCCCGCCGGGCCCAGCAGCCTGGCCCCGGGACTGCTGCCCTGCCCCCTCAGGCCTCCAGCCGGACCTCCGAGCAGCCTCGAAGCTGGGGGCAGGCCGGCCGCCCTCCTGTCCAGGACGGCATGCAGTGAAGAAAGGCTTCGGCAGATGTGGCTGTTTCTGGTCTCCTCCCTTGCCTGCTGCCACCCCAAAAAGAGAAACAATCCAGGCCTCCCAACCAGGAGACAAAGACCCGGGGTAACACTGGTAACACTGTCCCCTCCCTACACTCACCGGCCACCCGGCCTGCAGAAACCAGGCCTGATTTGTGCCGAGATGGTGTCAAAGTGCAGCCCCAGCCCGGCCCCGGCTCCCTCACATGCCGCTCTGGTTATCCCGGACGCAGCCCACGCCCCTGGCCCCACGGTTGCCGGCTCCTTGGCTCGCCGTGCAGAGCTCAGGGCTGGACTGCCGGGTCCAGCAAGCCCTGGCTGTTGGCCGTCCCCCCACAGCCCCGCCTTGACCTCCAGAGCTGCAGAGCGGCCCAGGCGCCCCAGCCCCTGCCTTGCAGGTGCATCGAGCCTCGGTGGGGGTGAGGGTAAGAGCCGGGCCGTCGGCTGACCCTGGACCACCGGACGCTGCCTCCCAGTGAGTGCTAAGACCAGACACTCCGAGTGCAGCCCGGGGGCTTCTCGGGAACAGCCAGGAGACGGCAAATCACAGTCACTGGCTTTTCTTCCATCTTTGCTTGGGGTGCTCTCTACAGCCTGCATGTACCCTCACCATCTCCGGAGATGGAAAGGGAATGGGCCAGGCCCAAGGGCTTCATGGCAGCATCCATGGGCCTCGGAGCCAGGTCTGTCCTTCTGGGAGCAGAGGGGTGATTCAGAGACCCAACTCCTGCAACCATAGGGTAAATGTCCTGGTATCCACTTCTCTGAGCATCCATGTCCCGTCCTTGAACTCGGCCAAGGTGCCGGAGCGTGGTGGGAGGTAGGGGCCCCCAGGACACAGAGCTCTTGAACTGCAATCCACGTCTTTGCTGGCAGTTAGAGAGCCCATGCTCTGTGCCAGGCACACGACTAGGTGCACCCTGCCCGTGGTCTGTCGAGGCCGCCACCATCGTGACCCCATTCCATAGAGAGATGAAGGCCCAGCCAAAAGAGGGAAGGGCGGGACAGAAGCCCAGCATCTGTTTCCAGAGCATGTGGCCTCATAATTTTGATGCTAAAGCGATTTTCTCAAAGGCGCTCGCCTGAACCCGGGCCTTGATCCCATAGGACCTGCATAGAGGGGCCAAGCTGGGAGTGGCCCTGCAGTGGCCGGCACATTGGCCTGGCTCCGGTCAAGGAGGGGACGTGCCAAACCTTGAGCTCTGTTGGAGCTGAGCCAGGCCAGCATCTGCAAACGCAAGCTTCTTCCCAGGCCAGGACGGGGTGCCCCCATATACACACGGTTGCCGTGGAGCCCCGCACAGAGATTGCACGCGGTAGGCACACAGAAAGTGCCAACCGTGCCGCAGCCAGGCCCCCTGCCCCATTACTTTCAGCCCCGTGGGGAGAGGTCCCCTCCCTTCCTCTGTAAGCCCAACTCCATCCCCACCCCACCCCCGCCCACGTGGCTGTGGGCACCGCGCACTGCGGTTCGGCCCTAGAAGGTTTCCTCCCGCATCCCACAGACAAGGAGCACTCTGGCGTCAGCTGAGGGATACACGTGGGCAAAGGGTCTTGAGGCCGCTGGGGGTTCCCGGGGCCAGCACACCCTCCCGGCCGGGCTCCCCTCATCCGGGCCCACACAGCTCCCTCCCTCCCCAGGCCCCAGCCAGAGTGAGGCTGAGCAAGCGGCCAGCCTGCAGAACACGAGGAAGGGCGCCCCTGCCCGGGGCCCTGGCAAGCCGCCCGCAGACTATGGGAGCGCGCCGCCTTTTACGGGGCGTTCTGCACCCAAGGAAGCTGAGTGGAACAAATGAGATTGGAATTTTACGATTCTTTTATAGCGTCACACTGCAGATAGCTTTTTAATTAGCTTCTAACTCAGCACCTTTGGCAACTCTCAATAATTCACCAGCCCCTCGTCCCTCGTCCCAGCCGGGTGTGCGGAGCGGATGTCCCTGTCCCCTCACAGGCCTCGCCGGCTCTGCCGACAAGATGGGCCGCAGCTCCCAGTCATGAAGCAGAGGCCCCATGAGGGACAGATGCTGAGTGACCTGTCCTCCCGGTGGGCACGGCCAGCTCGTGAAGTCTCTGCGGTGTTCCTACCTGGGGACAGCCACAGGAGTGCTGGGCCACCTGGGGAATGTCACTCAACCTCTCTGGGCCAGGTGCGAATACTCCCGCCTGCACCACCCACGTCAGCCTCCTCTGGGCAGGCAGCAGTCCCGGCTGCCCCTAAAAGCCTCTGCTGTCCGCTCCGGGCTCCCACCCTCCCGGGCTCTGCTCTGCCCAGCACCACACAGCATTCCGAAAGATCTGTATCCCCCTCGCCATCCTGGGACTTCAGAGGTGGCACCCCGTGCCAGCGCAGGGCCAGCTCCCAGGCCACGTGAGCGTGCCTGCCGAGTGACCACGGCCCAAGCAGAGGGCCAGCTTCAGGAGGCTCGGGTCTGGGGCGAGCAGCCTCAGCCCCCGAGCCTGCTTGGGAGATGCACGCACCGCGGCCCTCCAGGCCCGTCCTCCCCGAGGAGGGGTCCTCGTGTCCATCCCCTGCCCTGCGCGGCCCCACCAGAAGCTCGGCCCTTGCCTTTCCAGAGAGGACGTGGTGACAGGGAGCCATGAGCCCAGGCCCATTCCCGCTCCCGCGTTTAACGACCCCGTCAAGGACTCCTGCGCAGATTCAATCACGACGGTTCCTAAGACCAGCAGCTGGGCTAGCGCTGTGACATACAACAGACCCCAAGCTCCCTCCGCCCTCGTGTCTCCTGTGAATCGGGGAGGCTGGAAAGCCAAGGTTGTCACCAGCCCTTTTCTGGGACCCGGGAAGCCCAGGCTTTAGAACCAACACAAAGATAGATGGGGATTTTCTGGAACCCCACTCAAAACGTACTGAATTCAAAGTGAGCCTGCTCACCATTGGGCCTGGGGACCAGGTCTGCCTGGCCAGCCTGGACGGGGCCTTGGCATGGGAGGATAACCCCCATGGTCCCCGGTGTGCGATGGGGACAGCCCCGCGGTGGGGACCTCCAGTTCGGGGCCCCCTCACTGGAGGTCCTGCCTAGACCTCAATCCCACCATCCTGGGGCCACAAGGATTGACATCCTGCCCCATGGTCAGTGGACTGTCCCGCTATGGACACATGACCCACGGGTGGCAGGAGGACGTGCAGCCCCTCCAGCAGACAGCACAATGCGGTGGGGGGGTTTCAGGTGGTCTCGGACAGGATGGTGGAAGGACATAGATGTGGGGTAGAGAGAGACCGAGCATCCCGCCGGGTGGCCTCGCTGTGGCGTCAGGTGCTTGTCCCATGGCCGTGGGCACTGGCTGATGGCCAGCCTCCAGCACAGAGCGGGATATCTGCAGCGCTGCAGGCCCTCTCCAGACGAGAGCCTCGCACCCAGGACCCGCCTCCCACAACAACCAGAGCGGTGGCGGTGACGGCCCTCACCGTGGGTCCCGGCGCGGGGCGGAGGCCGGAGATCGCCCACACCGTGGGTCTCTACCTGAGAATGAGCTCCTCAAAAGGGCAGCTCCGGCCAGAAGAGAGGAGGCTTCAGGTCCCTTCTCCGCGAGCCACCTGCGCGCGTCTGAAATCCCCGTCCAGAGGGCCAGGTTCCCCCGAACGCTGCCTTCCCAGCAGACATGACCACTACCCCAGCCACCTGGCCCTCATGCTCTGGCCGCCGGCGTGCTGGGACTCCGCCAGCTCGGTGAACGGCAGGTGGGCCCCACACAGTGCCGACCCGGGGTGCTTTCCTCTTCGGTGGGCGCAGCCTCTCCCCGGGTGCCCTCTACCCCAGGCGGGCTCCTCGGCTGTGCGTGGGAGGTGGGTCGACCTGGTAATGCTGGGGACTTGTGGAGGGAGAGCCAGCACAAGCACTGTCTACGCCATCCTGGGGCCGAGCCAGAGGTGGTCAGCTCCAGCGGCAAGGGCTTGGGAGGGCCGGCCCCAGGCTGGAGCCACCTTCCCTGCCCGCTCTGGGCGGCACCCCGCATGCAGGCGCCCAGGGCCTGCCGGGCCCTCAAAGCACCGTGGTTCACCCTGCCTGCCACCCCACGGCTGCAGGTCCTGCTCACTGTTCGGATGCCGAGGGACCCACGCTTCACAGGGGCCACTCACGGTGTGGGCATTAGGCAACCTGCGTTTTACTGCAACCCTACCCTCAGCATCCCCCTCAACCGCAGTCCTGTGGACCTCTGCCATGAACCACTCTCTCCACCCCCCCGGGCCGGCCTGGGCACTGCCCGCCCACGGCAGTCAGGAACCGGGTTCGGCATGCACGCACCCCATGGACACACAAGTGCGTTCACACAGGTACTCATACACACACTGCACACCCTCCTCCGGCCCCCGACCCCCCCTACTTTGCCCTGGCCCCATTTCCACTGGACTGGATCACAGCGGTCTCTGCTCCAACCCCCCAGGGGCTTCCTGCTATTCTGAGAATAACATCCAGAGGCCTCAGGTGGCCCCCACGGCCCCTCACAGGCCCCAGCTCGGCCGCCCCGCAGATCCCAGCCCCCAGCCCCCTGGCCCCCTGGGCCCCTTGCAGGGCACGAACACAGCAACCCCGCTGCCCAGGCCCCCTGGCCCGAGCTCTCCACCCCCACCCTCGGAACAGCTCCTTCTTGGCCCCTAAGTGGCCCTCGTAGACCCCTCCCCGCCCAGAGCCCCCCGTGCCCTCCCGGGACCACTCTCTGCGATGACCCGTTTCTGCGTCAGAGCCGGATTCCCACACTCCGAGGCGAGGAGTCTTTCCACCCTGTTCTCTGAGGGAGACTGGCACCTGGATGCCTGCCCGTCACTTCACAGGTGCTGGGTAAATATTTGTGGGATGACAGAGCCAGTGTCTGCTGCGTTCCAGGCACCGAGCTAACCCCACTAACGACGCAGTACCTACTTAAATAATCCCCCGACAGCCCGAGAGGCGGCTGCTGGTACATCTCCGTCTTCTAGGGGGGAGCTGAGCCTCAGAGAGGTGAGGTGGCTTGTCCGAAGTCACACAGCACCGAGTCCAGCTCATCCTCCAGGCCGACTCGCGCCCTGCGCTCCGTCCATGCCGACACTAACCCTCAGCGGGGACCCGCAAGCTACGATAATCCCCCCACTTCGCAGATAAGGCAACAGGGCCTCGGGGGTCCCAGTGCCCAAGGACACACACCCCGTGTCAAGGGCGCCCAGAGGCCGCCGCAAGCATGCCTGCAGGGTCTCAGCTCCGGCGCCCCAACCCCCATTTCTTGGGCTGGCGGGAGGGATGGCGATGGTTTGAATCGTTCCCGGAAGGCGGCCTGCCATCTACACCCCCCTGCAACCTGACTTTCAAGAAATATCACCTAATTAACGGATTGCTGGCTCTTGGGGCTGCCAGATTCCCCCTCCTAAGGCGTCTGGCCACAGCCTGGGTGCTCCCATATGCCGGCGGCCCTGCCAGGGGATCGGGCCCCTGCTCCCTGCTTGGCGGTGGCTGTAGCCCCCAGCTCAGCACCCACACTGCCGGCTTCTGGCTCCTGCCCGGCCGCGGGCCCCAAGAGCTGCGCTGCAGCCAGGCCTGCCGGGGGGGCCCCCCACCACGCCCCCAGGCCTGTGTAGACACGGTCCCTCCCCAGGCAGCACTTCCGGGTCTCCAAGGCAGGAAATATCCACCACCGTTCCTCCCTCCCCGCCCCCCCCCACCGCACAAGCCAAACATCCTCATTCTCTTAATTATTGAAGAACAGATTTTCCCCCCAAATAATTAGGCAGTTTAAATCATACGCTCTTTCTCTGAGAACTATATTTAACCCTGATTTGGATGTAATTACACGAGCAGCTCCATCAAGCAGCTTTGGAAGCCAAAACATGGATCAAATATTTTTTAAATGTCAAATGCTGCATAGTTGTGGATTGCGCTGAATCTATTTGTACAGATACGTGTTTGATCTTCTGCTTTCCTTCCCCTCCCGGAGTAATGTTCCCTTTATACAGCATCCCAACCGCTCTCGTAGCTGCGGCTAGAAACAACACATGAGGACCCCTCAAATTTGGAAAGTACTGGAAAAGATGTACATTCGATTAGAGCACAAAGCCTCCAACTGAAGACTTCGGGAGGATTCATCAAAGCAAATGGAACGTGGGTGCCCAGAGCACCTGGGGTCCCCGGGGTCCCGGGAGGGCTGCCCCCACCTCCATGCCATCCTGCCTCGCAGCCAGACCCCAGGCGGGGGCCCACCATCTCCTGCCCTTCTCTGCTTTCTCCCCTGGTTTAAAGTAGGCCCCATGGGGAAACAGCAGAGTGGGGTGTGCACAATGCTCCTCCGGCCAGGGGGGCAGGACCGGGCCTGGGCAGGGAGGGCGGAGAGCAGACGAGACCTGTTGCACTTGCCAAGCCGGAGGTCAGCCGTGAGGACACAATCCGTATCCATCAGCTGTGCCAGGTGAAGCTGCAGGAACCAGCAGCCCTGGAGTCTCGGGCCTGACAGCAAGGAACTGCCCTTCCTGCTCACGCCACCTGTAGGCGAGGGGCCACCTTCGGCCTGCGCCACGTGCCCTCCTCCTTGGGGGATGCAGCTAGCGATGCAGGCCCTCCGTGGGCCACGCCACGCTCAGGGCCAAGGGAAGGAGACCAGAGCAGAGCCACACGGCGCCTTCAAAGCGTCTGCTTGCATGTGGCGGCCCTTCTCTACTGACATCTATTTGGACCAAGCCTGGTCTGGATAAAGTGGGGGGTGTAACCCCTCCCGAGAGAGGGGTCAGTGTTGGGGACGCAGCATGGCCGACGCCCCTGAGTCACACTTGCCTGCCCCTCTCCACACACGGGACCCCTGGGAACAACCCCAAAGCTTCATCCGGGGACTTTCAGAGTTGAATCGGGGGAACCCCAAGCAAACCAGGACGAGTGGGCCAAGCCTGGAGCGGCTGGTTGCCGGGCCGCTGTTCTCCACCCGTAGCGCCCTTCCATCCCCACCACCCTCTCTGCCACGCCAAAGACTCTGGAAGTGTCCTTGGGACACATTCCTGCCCACAGAGGCCGCCTCCGGTCCGGACCTTCGGGGTCACTGTCCATGCAAGCTGCCTGAACCAGCCCTCCACGCCCCGCGCTCTGCGGCAGTCTGACTGCGGGCCCGGCCTGGGCCCATCTCAAAGCCCCCAGAGTTGCCAGAGATACGCCTCGCTCTCCAGACTTGCTGGCGGTCACCTAGGGCCCACAGGGCTTCCTCGGGAGAGCAGTGCCCTCCACCTCCCTTCCTGCTGGACTCCGCCCGCCGGGACGTTTGCTGGACTGCCTCCCTCACCAGGGCAGAGGGGTGAGGGCAGGCTGGAGCTGCCCCCTCCGTCTGGCCTGGCTGAGTCACTCGGCCTCTGTGGAGTGAAACATGTCAGTCTTATCTTGTATTGCTTAGAGATAAGAAACAGTTGCTTCCGGGGCGCCTGGGTGGCTCACTTGTTAAGCGTCTGCCTGCAGCTCAGGTCATGATCCCGGGGTCCTGGGATCGAGCCCCACATCGGGCTCCCTGCTCCGCGGGAGGCCTGCTTCTCCCTCCCCCACTCCCCCTGCTTGTGTTCCCTCTCTCGCTGTGTCTCTCTCTGTCAAATAAATAAATAAAAATCTTAAAAACACACACACACACAAAAACTGTGGTCCTGGGGCGCCTGGGTGGCTCAGTCGTTGAGCGTCTGCCTTCGGCTCAGGTCACGGTCCCAGGGTCCTGGGATCGAGCCCCACATCGGGCTTCCTGCTCGGCGGGAAGCCTGCTTCTCCCTCCCCCACGCCCCCTGCTTGTGTTCCCTCTCTCATTGTGTCTCTCTCTCTGTTAAATCAATAAAATCTTTAAAAGAAAAAGAAACAGTTGCTTCCTTCAATGCTGTTAGCAAACCAGACGTTTCTCTGCTTGTTTCTTGTGGTACCTTATCTATTGGACCCAATCGACGCACACTAGGAACGTCTGGTTTCCAAACCTCTGTGCCTACATCCACACCTGCTGTGTCTTCTGCCGTTAAGACACCAGAGAGGACGGTGTTGAAACAGTTCATGGCTGTGGACGAGCGCTGCTCCCAGCCTGGAGTCATGGCTCCCTGCCCTCCGCTACCCGGCCCAGGCTCGGGTGCGGCAGCCCCGAGTTCTAGGCGCTGGTTTCTCTCTTGGTCAGCAACAACGGATTGTGCGTGCTAACAGCTCTCTCCAAACCCAAGGACTTTCAACCACAGATGCGTCTTTCTGGCCCGGCTCGCACGTCGGCTGTAGGTTGTGGCATTTCCCAGACATCAGGATTCAGGCTGGAGGAAGCGCTCCTAACAGGACGGACCCACTCTCGTGGCAGAGAAGGCTGGCTGTCAAAGCACCTGCCTGCACTCACCCATTGGCAGTGCAGGCCAGACGGCCAAGCCCGATGCCAACAAGACGGGCTAGCGTAGGTCCCTGTGAGGCTGGAGCAGGTGGGCAGCTGGGGGCAGTCACCCAGTGCCACCGGCAGACTCACTGTCGCCTGCTCTTTGCACAGTCTTGTACACCAAGAAAGGGAGCCCAGGAGCAGAGGAGGTCCTGCACGCCCGCCAAACAGCAGAGCGTCACAATATGTGAGGCCAAAGCTGACAGAACTGCAAGGGGAAATAGGCAAGCCCACAACTGTAGTAGAGACAGATGTCCACACTGCTCTCCAGCCACTGACGGATCGTGTAGTTGGAAAACCAGCAGGGATCGAGTTGACGGGAAGAACACTATCGGTCAATTCTATCAACGGACATTTTTAGAGCACTCTGTCCAACAGCAACAGAATATGCAATCTTCTCACACGCACCGGAAACATGGCCATTAAACACACCATAACAAATTTAAAAGAGTAGAAATCGTATAAGGTATATTCCAGAATACAGTGAAATTTAACTAGAAATCAGTAACAGAGAAGAGAACTGGAAAACCCCCAATATTTGGAAGTTAAAGAGCACACATCGAAATAATACACATGTTCAAGAAGTCTTAAGAGGATTTTTTAAGTATTTTGGATGAAATGGAAGTGAAAACGAAAATTATCAAAACGTGTAGGATGCAGCAAAGGCTGTGCTCAGAGGGAAAGCTCTAGTGCTCACTGTACATGTTAGAAAGGAAGGAATATCTAAAATGACTAATCTAGGGGTGGCTGGGTGGCTCAGTCAGTTAAGTGTCCAACTCTTGGTTTCGGCTCAGGTCATGATCCTAGGGTCCTGGGGTCGAGCCCTTTGTCGGGTGTGAGTATACGCACACGTACTCTCTCTCTCTCTCTTAAATAAATAAAATCTTTAAAAAAATAAAATAAAAATAAATATTTAAAAAATAAATAAAATTAATAATCTAAACTTCCATCTTAGGAAACTAGAAATAGAGGAGCAATTTAACACTGAAACAAGGAGAAGAAAACAAATAAGAGAAATTAGAGCAGAAATCAATGAAATGGAAAACAGGAAAGCAATAGGGAAAAAATCAACATGAACAAAAAGCTGGTTCTTTCAAAAGATCAATAAAATTCACAAATCTATAGCCAGGCTAATCAAGAAAAAATTAAAAGAGAAGACACAAATTACCACTCTCAGAAGTGAAAGAGGGGCCATCCCTACTGATCCCATGGGCATTAAAAAGATCACAAAAGAAAACCCTGAACAACTCTATGTCCACAAATCTGAAAACCGAAGGATAAAATGGGCCAATTCCTTGGAAGACCACATAAGGAGAAATAGATAACCTGAATATGCCTATATCTATTTTAAAAATTGAAACAATAATCAAGAATTAATAGTTTTCAAAAAAAGAAAGCACTAGGCCCAGATGTCTTCACCGGTGAAATCTACCAAACATTTACAAGATAAAAGATATCAATTCTCTACAATCTCCCATGCAAAATAGAATCAGAGGGAATATTTCCTAATTCATTCTGTAAGGGCAGCATTACCTTAATACCAAAATGATAAAGATATTTAAAAAAATTACAAACTAATAACTTTCTTGAATATAGGTATGAAAATCATCAATAAAATATTGTCAAATCAAATCCAACAATATATAAAAGTAATTATATGCTATGGCAAGTGAGATTTGTTCCAGCTGTATTTCCACAAGCAAAAATCAATCTATGTATGTATGTATGAAGAAATCTGTCTGTCTGTCTATCATCTATCTATGTCCTGGAACCAATAAGCAAGTATAGCAAGGTTATAAATACAAGGTCAATATATAAAAGTCAAATGCTTTCCTATATACTAGCAAGGAACACTTGGACTTTGAAGTCCAGTTATAACAGAAACCCACAAAAATGACAGACTCAGGTATAAATCTAGCAAAATATGTACGTGATCTATATGCTGAAAACGATAAACTCTGATGAAAGATACCCAAAAAGATGTAAATAAATGGAAAGATAGTCCATGTTCATGGATAGGAAGAGTCAATATTGTGAAAATGTCAGTCCTTCTAAATGTGATCTACTGAATCAACCACAATCCCAACAAAATCCCAGCAAGCTGTTTTGTAGATATGGTCAAACTGATTCTAAAGTTTATGCAAAAAGTCAAAAGACCATCATACTCAACACAATATTGAGGCACAAAATTGAAGGATTCACATTACCAAATTTCAAAACTTACCAAAAGTTTGCAGTAATCAAGACAGTGTGATATTGGTAAAAGAACAGACCAATTCATCAATGAAACAGAACAGAGAGCCCAACAGTTGACCCAAAATTGTCAACCAATCTTTAACAAAGGAGCCAAGGTAATCCACTGGGTAGTCTTTTTAATACATGATGCTACAGCAATTGGACATCCATATGTAAAGTTTTTAAAAAATGAATCTAGATACAGACTAAGGATACTTTTCACAAAAATTACCTCAAATGGATCATAGACACAAATGTAAACCTCAAAACTATAAAATTTCTAGAAGAAAACATAGGGCCTTGTAACCTGGGGTTCGATGATGCATTTTGTTACAAAACCAAAAGCACAATCTAGGGAAGAAAATATTCCTGTTAGACTTTTTAAAATTAAAAATATCCATCCTGGGATGCCTAGGTGGCTCAGTCAGTTAAGCATCTGCCTTCAGCTCAGGTCATGATCCCAGGGTCCTGGGATCGAGCCTCATGTCGGGATCCCTGCTCAGCGGGAAGCCTGCTTCTCCCTCTCCCACTGCCCCTCCCCCATGCTTGTGAACTCATGCATGCGGCTCTCTCTCTCTCAAATAAATAAAGAAAATCTTTTAAAAACAAACAAACAAACATCTACCCTTCAGAAGACACCATTCAGGGAAAGAAAAGACTAGTCATGGACTGGGGGAGAATCTTTACAAAACACATGTCAGATAACAGACTTATATCCAACACATTCAAAGAATTCTTAAAACTTTACATTTGGAAAACAAACACCCCATTTAAAAATGGAGCAAAGGTTTGAACAAACACTTCATTAAAAATATAAACAAATGGCAAGCAAGTGCATGAGAAGATGCTCAATGTCATTCTTCTTTAGGGAAATGCAAATTTAAGGAAATACCACTGTATACCTATCAGTGGCTAAATTCCAAAAAAAAAAAAAAGTGACAATACTAATTGCTAGTGAGGAGGTTGAGCATCGGGGACTCTCACTTATCGTTGCTGGGAATGCAAAATAGTGCAGCCACTTCGGAAGACAGTCTGGCGGTTTCTTAAAGAGCTAAACATAGCTTCACCACACAATTCGGCAGTTAGAATTCCCAGGTATATACTCAAAAGATTTGAAAACTTACGTCCACACGAAAACCCTGCATGCAAATGCTACAGCAGCTTGATTCGTAACTGTCCAAACCGGAAGCCACCAAGATGCCCTCCAGCAGGTGAATGGGTAGGCGCATTCTGGTAGACCCATAGGGCGGAGTAGCATTCAGGGATAACAGTTAAAGAGCTATCCATACACAAAAAGACACGGATGCTCCTTACACGCTCAGAGAGAAGCCGATCCGAAGAGGCTGCATATGTATGATTCCGATTGTGAAATATTCTGGAAAAGGCAAAATGATGGACACGGCGAGCAGATCAGTGGTTACCGGGGGCCTCGTCGGGGGCGGGGGGCTGAGCAGGTGACACGCAGGGGATTTTTAGGGCAGTGAAATGACACTGTGGTGGTGGATCCATGACACTATGCATTTGTCACAAACCCAGAGAACTTGACATCAAAACAGTGAGACTTCATACGTGCACATTTTAAAAAAATCATCTAGGAGGTTGGGGTACCCAGGAAGAAGTGCCGACTCCCGGGAGAGCCTGACTGCAATGGGAACAGGTGAGAGCCCCTTGCGGGAGGTGAGGGGAAGGTGCGGACTCAAAAACTGGGAAGTGGGTGGGGCCGTGGGGCCCCCGGCAGACGAAACCACAGGTGACGCCGCAGTCCAGCGTGAAGGTCAGGCCCTTCTTCCCCCACGGAGATGCAGGGGCTCGGTTCTGATGTAACATTAAGTGAACAGGTGGTGGGCGGTGGGCCAGGTCTCTGCTGTTGGAGAGGGAGGTTCCAGAGCTGCAAGAGGAGGCGTCCAGAATGATCCCCGTGGTGTGAACTAGAGGTGGAGACGTCATCGTGAACTCATGATTCACGTAACACAGATGCAGATGAGGCGAGGGTCCCTGTGTGTGTCGGCGGGACTGGCCACAGGCGCCCAGATCAGACATTCCTTCTGGATTAGGATTCTCTAACCGGAGCAGTAGGGACCCCCGCAGAAATGCCTAAGTCTGGGGCTGGTCACGGAAAATGTAAGAGGGGCCGGGAGTGTCTCGTAGTCCGCACCTGAGACCGTGCTCCCCAGACAGAGCCCAAAGACCCGTCCGCCGGCCCAGGAGCCACGCACGGGGGCCCCGTGACCCACGCGGGAACAACGCGAGCAGCCAAAAACACAGCAGCCTTGGATTTTCACCCAAAGTGGGAAATGAATACCAGGGTCCACACTGATGGAAATAAGTGATTCAAGAAATGAATGATGGGGGGAAATGACAAACCTCCCGAACGGAAGAATTCCAAATAATTTCTGTAGCTGCCCCGCCCTTGAGGAGGTGTCAAGTGACTCCTCTCCAGGGGAAAGAGTCACTTTCCGTGCAGAAACTGGGCAAAACCCCAGCCCGGTGACCAAGGTCAGCTCGCGCAGGGACGCGTCATGCTGGTCGTGTGCACCCTTGACGGGATGCAAGGAAAGCCCTGCTTAGCTCCGTGGCCCGCCCTCCCTAACACCAGCGTGACCGTGAGAGAGACTTCACACATATCCCCGAAGGGGCACGTTCTGCAAAATACCCCACCGGGACTCCTCAAAGCCGTGAAGGTCGTCAACACAAGGGACCCCAGAACTGTCACGGCCCAGAGGCACCCAAGGAGGCGTGACCAGTAAAGGTAACGTGCTGCCCGGGATGAGGTCACAGCACAGAAGGACGCGAGTCAGGAGGGAAACCGAGTGGTGTACAGACTCGGCTAAACAATGACACAGCGGCGTGGGTTCGCTAACTGGATGGAGGCTACCCCACCAACGGGAGGTGTTCGTAAGAGGAACCGAGCGAGCGTGGGGTGTATGAGAGCCCGCTGTACCGTCTTCACGATTTTTCCCGAAATCTAAAACCGTTCCAAAAAATAAAGCTGACTTTTTGTTTTACATGTTTTTTTGAAATTTGAAATGCATGTGTAATTGACACGCATTTGATTTGCATGTAAATTATACCTCGACAAACTTGGCCTGAGAAGTTTTCTTAAAATGCCTTCCCCTGCTCTTTGGAGCTTTATTCTCATTAAGGAGAAAGATGATAAAGAAAAACAGGTGTATACGATCTCAGGTTGTCGTTCTCCATCTGAGTTAAACCGGTAGGAACCAGCAGGTAAACTGAGGCAGGGAAGTTCATGGACTACTGCCCAAAAGGAGGCCGTGCAGGGCCTGGGGCTGGGGGCTCTGAAGCCTCCACATGTACCCACAGAGAGCCAGCATCGGGGCTGCCCGGAGGATCTGCATTTTCTTGGAGGAAGACAGACATTCCCCAGCGTGGAAATTAAACTTGCCCAGCATCCGGCCATGGCCAGAAACCGTAACCAGGCAATCACGGTTTGCCATTCCAGCCAGGGTTCTGGGAAAACGGCCCGTGGCCAAGCAGGGACTCAGGCCGCATGGTGCTGAGGGGCCCAGAGTCGGGTTCTGCATCTCCCCGCCTCTAAAACACACTCTGCGTTAAGTGTAATGGGTCTTAGGGAATTTATTTTGCCAATTTTAGAACCCACCATAAAGAAGAAATATGAGAGAATTTTATGAGGTGTACTGTATATCTTTAATACTCGTATTTTTTCTAGAAATGCTGAGAATATCAATTACTTTTATGGCTTTATGAGGAGACGCTCCAGCCCCACGGTTGGCAAAGCAAGTTTTAGCAGAAAATAAACAATGATGGGCATGGGGCTACCTGGTGCCCCGTGGGTGTCGAGGTTCAGGGACTGTGCTTGAGGGTCGGGCAGACCTCAGACAAACCAGCTGTTAACGTTTGGAGGACTTTATGTCCAGGACACATGCATATGCATGTGTGTGCACATGTAAATTGTGTGTGCATGTGCGTGTGCCCCCATCTTTATTGTTTGTGTAGAGGATGGTCCTGGGGGAGAGAAGGGGGATGCGAAGGAGAGTGAGAAATGGAGAGAAGCCCCCAGTCCCCACTCAGGGCAGCATGGCCTGTTTTAGGAACTAGCCCCACCTACTCTGTCCCCCTGGTCAAAAACTCGACCGAAGGGCTCCCATGGTTCTCTGCCCCACCCCCCACCCCCCACCCCCCGCCTTGCGGACCCACTGCTTCCGGCCCAGGGTTTTCTATAAGATCTGCCCATCCATCCTGGCCTGACCTTCCCAGCTAGTCCTGCAGGAGCCCAGACATCAGAGCCAGATGGGACCTTTGGCAGCAGGTAGGCTGGCCAGGGATGTTCCAGGTTAAGGGCAACAGAGGGGTGCCTTTGGGAGTGCAGGGGCTGGGGGTCCAGGAGCAGCCCCCATCAGCCACTGAACAAGGGGTCATGCAGCTGGTAAGAACTATAGCTCAGGTTCTGTGCAGCCACCACCCCAGAGGGCACCCCAAGGCCCAAGGGCAAGGCTGTTCTGGGCTGGGAGCCTGCAGAGATGTGTACTGCACATACAGCCACACACATGCATGCACACATAACTGTGCACATACACACATGCCCGTGCCCACATGCGCACACTCATTCGCAGACTGCACCCACACATGCACACAAGCCAGCCTTGGTGGTTCTCTGTCCTGGTGACTGAAGAATGCTTGGAACAGGCTCTCCTCGCTGCCCTGGACGCTGCCGGCTTCCCGGGGCGGGGAGGCCAGAATCCTGGGCAACCGTCTTCTTCCCAAAGGTCAGTGGCTGCCCTGCAAGGAGGCGCCCACCGGCTCTGCTTAAAATCATTTACGGGTCCAGCGAGCACATTTGTTTAAGATCCACTGCAGAATCCGTCCCCTCCGCCACTTACTCAGCCATTATCGGCCATCGCAAAAGTGCCGAAGAGAGAGTCATAAACGCATGATTTACGAGGCAGCAAGAACCCTGGAAGGAGCAAGAGGAAATTAAATCCTTGCCTGTGAGCTTATTTACAAGCTGTGCTGACTCGCACGGCCACACCGTGAACAGTGGCCTGGGGTGCATGGTGAGTGTCTGTCCTGCCTCGGACCCCCCTCGACCCTCCGACACTGCCCTCCCGCTGGGTGGGACCAGCCAGACGGGGTGGGCCCCCTCCCACCTGCTGTGTGACCTTGGGCATGTCACTTCCCCCTCTGGGCCACTGCCCTTCCCTGGGCCTCAGTTTACGCCTCTGTGCCATAGATGGGGGTAGACAGATGACCTCTGCGGATGGTGCCAGCCGCAGGGCTGGTTAGGGGCACTGCTGCTCCACCTCATGCTGCCCTCCTCCCCAGCAGCCGGGCCCCAGCCTGGCCTGCCAGGGGTCCGTGTATTCTGCACAGTCCACTTGAGGCCCCCCCACCGCTGCTGGAGTGGGGCGAACCCACATCCTGGGCCAGAGAATGGGCACAAGCCCTGTCCTGCCCTCTGTGGGGGCCCATCCTTCCTCCCTGTTGTCCCCCCGACCCTGTCCCAAGGACACCTCTAGCTGCACCTGTATCCCCTGTAGAGTGGACTGTTCGGTGGGGGTCCAGGGGACTGGCTGACCCCCCACCCCGAGACAAGAGGAAGGAGCAGATCAGAGGCTGGAGCTCAGATTTCCTCAGGCCTTCGCTGGAAATCCCCAGAGGCGGGAGAAGGTCAGCGGGAAGCACTGGCGCTGTCCGGGCGTTCTGGCTCCTTCCTGGGTCCCATGAGGACATCGGGTCCACAAGAGATCCTGCCAGCCAGGCAGCTTCGGCCCCTCTGAGGTGCCTTCTGCCAGGGGCTCAGGAGGAGGGGAAAGGGCTCGCTGGCAAAAGTGCCCTGGGTGGGACGCAGCCTGGGACAGCCATCTGCCTCCTGGAAAGACAAGACAGTACCCCAGCCTCGTCCATCTGGGCTGCCCCAAGAAAGGGCCCTGTCCCGGGGTGGGCAGGAGCCTGGGGCCATCTGCAGGGACAGCAGGCCCTGCTGGGCTGTGAGAGGTCCTGCCACAGTGGGAGCCAGCCCCCTGGGGCCTTCCCTGGGCCGGGCCGCAGCCGGGGCAAGCTCTGGGGAAGGCTCTGGGGCAAGCGGGTGACCCCCACTGTCACCGAGAAAACACCTGGCCCTGGTCACCCAGCCAGCTCAGGAGTGAGGTCCCACTCCCCCAGGGTCATGGCTCAGGCCCAGGAAGGAGGTTCCCTCGCTGAGAGGGCCTCCCTGGGCCCCTGCCTTTTCCGGGTGGAGGCTGAGTCCCTGAGGACCCTTGTCCCTGCGGCCGCTCCCATCCTCTGGGGTGGACATCACACTTGAGCCCTGGGCGGGCCAAGCCAGGGCTCAGAAAACACGCAGAGTGCCCTGCAGAGCACCGGAGAATCCCACTCACTGCCTTCCTGTTGGGGTCCTGGGCCACGAGAAGGATGGAGCCCCCACACCCCAGGCTTGGATGCCTGTCAGGAGCTCAGCACAGCTGGCCTGAGTGGGGGCTGAATGGCGGGGGCTCCGTGGTGCCGATGGCTGTGGGCAGACCCCTCTCCGGGGCTTCAGGGCCCATCAGACCTCGCCCCCACCTGTGTAGGACCACAAGAAGGAGCCACCACCCAGTCCTCCTGCGTCTGGGGAGGGAGTCAGAGTCATGGCCCCATGTGACACCCACAAGTGAAGCACGGGGGACGGGGCGGGGGAGCCACCTGCCGCTTCTCGGTCCCCTGGACAGTGTACATCAACGGTGATGCCAGGAAATGCCACTCACCCGCACGGCAGCCAGAGGGCCTTGCACGCTGCGTGTGCACAGACACGTGCACGCATGCACGCTCACTGACCCACACGCACTCCCATACAGAAGGGGATGAGGAGCCACGGGCCGGGAGGGCGGGTCGGGGGAGCCCTGGCTGCCTTCTGCCCCCACCGTACCTGGAAGCCGGGTAGCGGGTAGCAAACGCCTGGGTGGGCAGAGCCGGGTCCAGAAGCCCCGCCTCCCGGCCCACCCCCCCCACCCCTCCTGGTTCTCCATCGCAGGGCGGGCACCTGCCCGTCAGATCCAAGAGGGCTCCGAGCAGAGCGCAGGGTCACAGGAGACTCCTTGTAGCGGAGGCCAGCCGGTGGTGGGGCGCTGTGTGTTCTGTTTCATGGGGTTTCCACTTCTTTAAAAAAAGAAAAACACCAGGGAATGAGATTGCCCGTAAAGCTTTATGTGGGCTTAGAAATGACCAGAACACTTGGGAGAAAATAAGAATTTGAATTTTCGATTAAAGCCCTGTACAGACAGTGTCTGAGCCTCCACAAGGGCATGCGTGTTTGCAAAGAGCTGTTAACACCATCCCCGCCCCACACCTCACCCCCCACCCCCAGCCAGGCAGGTCCCACAAAATCTCGACCTCAACCAGGAAAGCCAGCCCCTTCCCCTTCCAGGGAGCACCCTCGGGCTACACTGGCCCTGTGAGAGCGGCTCCCAAGGCTCCGAGCCCTCTCGTGCCCAGCCTCTCCGCCAGCCAGGGGCCCTGGGGCCCTCCCTGCCCCACCAGCGCCCAGGCTCGCTCATCATGATACTGGGATCCTCACACAAGGCCAGGGCAGGCTCAGGGACCCCGGCTCAGGGAGAGGAGAGGGTGACAGACACCTGCAGCCGCCTCTCCAACTGTGATGCTGGTCTCCTGCCTCAGCACCCCTGCCCGGGGCCCCCAGACCTGCCTGCCCAGAGCCCAGCTCCACCCTCTCAGCCAGGGCCGCCGCGGCTCTAGCCACACCCTCACTTTGCGGCTCCCCTTTCCACTGCCACCCACCACCACCACCCCGTGGCCTGGCCCTCCTGGGGCGGGGAGGCAGACAGAGCTGCCCAGAGCCCTGGGACCTCCCCCCCCACAGCCCCGAGAGCTGCCGGCTGGACAGGAAACGTGCAAAAATCGGGAGGGGGCAGACAGGACCCAGAGGAGGGGACACTCTGGCCAAGACCAAAATTTGGAAGGGGAAACAGAAGGGGCCCACAGTGATGGTCACCCAGGGCAGGACCTCTGGGGAGGGTGTCGTGGGCACGGGTCTGCGGAGCATGCCCAGCCCCTGCGTCCTCCCTGGGGCTGCTCGCTCCGCAGAGGCTCCTCAGGAAACCCCAGCAGGGCGGAGCACAGGGCTGACCCCTTGGTCAGAGGTGCCGGGGTGTTCAGGCAACCTGGGGAGGCTCTCCGGGGTGGTGGCCCTCTGACCAAGGACTCCCAGGGTCAGGGGACACACCAAAGTCCCACGCACAGGCCAGTCCCCCCCTGCCTCTGGTGCTTCCCCACCCTGCGCCTCAGTTTCCCCAGCTGGACAAAGGACTGCGTCTGAGGGCACCTGCGGCTCTGAGGCTCTGAGCGGACGGGTTACCCGCCACAGCCTGGCGCTCAGAGCCACTCGGGATGAGCTCCCTCCAGCCCACACCCCCTTCCTTGCCGGCATCATTGAAAAATCAATACGCAGCAGAATTCTGTGCTAACCACAAATAACTTATTTGCAATCACACCAGGAATGAGCAGACAAGAGCTGCGGCCCCTAGTGCCGGACAGCACGCTCTGGTTTTAATCGAGTCTTCCCTCCGGTGACTTCGCCCGATTGTGCGGAGCCCGGCCTCATAAATAACTGAGCTTAATGAACGGCATGAAAAGTTAATTAATTGTTAAGCACAGTTACACACGGCCACGCCACACCTGTCGTAAGATGTATCTTGTGTTGGAACTTATTACATTTTATCAACTCGGCCTCACGAGTCCCGTGGACCATCCTCTGCAATCAGAGTCATTTGGCTTTTATGGGTTTTCTCAATTTCGCCCAAGGGACAGATGGGACTAAGCAAGGGAGAGTGCGGCCAGGGCTGGTGTCTCCGTATGGAGGACGTTCGAAGGCCAGGCCCGTCGGCCCCACCTGCCCCCACCCGGTGACAGCCATGCAAGGCGAGGTCACCCACACCAGCCGCCTGCCACCCTGCCCCTGGCCCCACAGCCACGCCCAATTCAGCTGTCCCTCCCCCTGTGGGGCTGGCTGGACCCCCCAATCTGTGGGCTGACTACCTGGCCTCACTGTCCCCACATGAAGGCCAAGTGGCTAAGCAGTGACCATCACCCACCCTGACACTTGACCCCAGAGCTGGTCCCGCTCCCCAAGAAGACAGTATGGGGTGTAGGAAGCCAGGCGCCCAAAGTCCCAGAGGGGTTCAGCCTCCCCTCCTGAGTGGCAGGGTACCCGAGATGGAGGGAGAAGGAGTCAGAACCAGGGCTCCTCAGGGATGAAGCCCACCCTGTGCCCTTCATCTGCCCCCCCAGGGCAGGTGCCCTTAGTCCAGAGCCGGGGAGGCACCAAGACCTGCTCCCACTGTGAATGTCACTCTTGTGGGATTGGGTCCACCCTCCCCAAGGACCCTCCCTGTGTCCTGTCCACTTCCCCAAGGGTGAGCATGGGAGACGAGGACAACATCCCAGTGAGTCTGAGGGGGTCACGGGGTCACCCTCGCCTGCAGTGACCGAGGTGTGTCCCATCCCCCGGCAGCACGTCCCTCCTCTCTGGCCTCTGTCCACAGCAGCCCCCACATGGGCCCTTCATGGGGTGGGGGACGGTGTTGCCATCACCCTACTCGGCGGGGACCACCAAGGGCCCGCTCATCCCTTCCTCTTGGTTGTTCCCCCAATGGCTTACAGCCCCTGTGCTGACCACACCCCACACCGCTGTCCACTTCGTGCGCTCCTTTCCCTCTAAGGGGCTGTCCATATGTGTCCCCACAAGGATCAAGACGTCCTTTATCTGCACCACCCAGTCTGGGAGCCCTCGGCCGCCGTGGCTGCTGGGCCCTCGGCATGGGGCTACCACCGCGGCGAGACCAGACATTTTCAAAGTGTACTTCATGTACTCCGTGGAACGACCTGAACCGGAGTCAAGTAAGCAGCGTGGAAAGCTTTAACCCCCCAGGTCCGGTGAGGAAAATGGACATGGCGTCACACCACAGTTATCCTCGTCCCCTTGTCATCGGTGCTCTGACGGTCCGGTCCCCACCCCCAGTCCCCGTGGCCTCTCTCTGCGCTCCGTCATCCAGGGACTAGTTTGCATATTCTAGAACTTTACACAAATTCCCCACAGAATCAGAAATCCCGTTTCTTTCTGTTCGGCGTCTTGCTTTTTCTCTCCCAGTCGCGTCCCTGTTTGGACGTACCGCAGTTCGTACCCGCTCAAGTGTGGGCGGACATTTGGGTGGTGTCCAGTTGGGGGGCTGTGTCACCTTCCTGTACAGCTCTATGTGGACAGATGTATTCTTTTCTCTCGCAACGGAATGGCCAGACCCTATGGCAGGTGCACGTCTCACCGTTTGAGACGTGGCCACACTGCTCTGCAAAGCGGTTGTGCAGTTTGATGCCCCCTCCCGCAGCTCCGAGGCGTCTAGCTCCTCCCCTCCTACCAGACCCCCGGTCAGTCTTCCAATGCCACCGTTCTAACAGGTATGGGGTGGTGGCTCGTGGTGGTTTTAATTCCCACCCCTTCAGCGACCCGCAGTGTTGAGCACCTTTTCACGTGCTTATTTGCTCTCTGAATATTATCCACTAAGCATCTGCTTAGTGGTGTCCTTCCCCTCGAGCACGCGGTAAAATTCAGCAGGACAGCCTCCGGCGCTGGAGTTTTCACTGTTGGAAGGTTTTCAACTACAAATTTGATTTCTTTTATAGACATAAGGCTCACAAGCTCTTTCATCCTGCGTGGTTTTGGTAATTTGTGTCTTTCAAGAAATTGTCCACTTCACTCATGCAGCTGAATGTATCAGCATAAAGTTATCCATAATATTTCCCTATCCTCGTAATGTCAGTGGGATCCATTCTGATGTCACCTCTTTCGTTCCCAACGCTGGCGACTTGTCTTCTCTCTTTCTCTTCTGATCAGCCCCTCCAAAGGTTGGTTGTTTTATTGATCGTCTTGAAGGACCAGCTTTGGTCTCATTGATTTTCTCTATCGTTTTTCTGTTGAGTATTTCACTGATTTTCACTCTGATCTCTATTACTGCCTTTCTTCGTCTCACTTTGGGATTTATTTGCTCTCCTTTTTCTAGTTTCTTAAGGTGGATGCTGAGGCCATTGATTTGAAGTCTGTCTTCTTTCCTAATGTAGGAATTTGATGCTCTAACTGTCCCCCTAAGTAGTGGTTTAACTAAATCCGCACATGTTCTGTGGGATTTGCTATGTTTTCATTTTGATTCAGTTCAAAATACTTTCTAATTTCCCTTTTGATTTCTTCTTTGTCCTATGGGTTATTAAGAAATGTGTTGTGGGGCGCCTGGGTGGCTCAGTCGTTAAGCGTCTGCCTTCGGCTCAGGTCATGATCCCAGGGTCCTGGGATCGAGCCCCGCATCGGGCTCCCTGCTCCGCGGGAAGCCTGCTTCTCCCTCTCCCACTCCCCCTGCTTGTGTTCCCTCTCTTGCTGTGTTTCTCTCTGTCAAATAAATAAATAAAATATATTTTTAAAAAAAGAAATGTGTTGTTTAGTTTCCAAATGTGGGAAATTTTCCAGAAATCTCCCATTTCTGATTTAATTCCGTTATAGTCAGATAACAGACTTTTATGACTTGGATACTTCTATATGCTTTGGACTTGTTTTATGGTACAGAATTTGGTCTCTCCTAATAAATATTCCACACATGCTTGACAAGAATGGCTATCCTGTGTTGGGTGAAGGGTTTCATAAATGTCAGCCACATCTGATCTTCCACCCTTCCACGGCCCTACTGATGTTCTGTTGACTCATGGTGAGAATTTCCAAAAGACGAGTATTAAAATTCTGCCCATACTTGTGGATTTGTCCGATTCTCCTTGACTCTTTTGGGTTTTGTTTCACATATTTTGAAGCTACATTTTGAGGTGCATAAACATTTAGGATTATTATGTCCTTTTCATGAACTGACCCCTTCATCATTATGAAACACTGTTTTTTTTTTAATCCCCGGTAATATTCTGTGCTCTGGAATCTATTTTGCCTGGTATTAATATAGTCACTCCAGAGGTCTTTGCATGAATGTTAGCATAGTATGTCCTTTCCAATTCTTTTACTTTTAGTTATTTGTATCTTTACATTTGAAGTGTGTTTCTTATAGACAGCATGTGGTTGGATCTTGCTTGTCTATAGAGTTTGTTCTCTGTCTCTTATTTGTGATATTAAGCCATTTACATTTAATGTATTATTCATGAAGTTAAGTCTATTATCTTGTCATTTATTTTCTATTTGTCCCATCTGGTTTTCTCTTTTTCCTCTTTCTACCCTCTTTTGGATTAATTAAATATGTTTCTACAATTCTATTTTGTCTTTTTGTTGGCTTCTCCACTATGACTCTTTGTTTTGTAGTCTCTTGATTGTTGTAAGGTTTATAGACACATCTGTAACTTATCACACTCTGCCTTCAGATGATATCATACCACTTCTTATACAACATAGTAACATTACAATAGCTTATTTCCATTTTCCCCCTCAAAACCTTTGTGCTGTTGTCTTCGTGCATTTTATTTTTACATACATCATAAACCCCACACTACATGATTATCATTTTTGTTTAGACAAGTATTTGTTAAATATACTTACATAATGAAAATAGATCTTGTGTATTTACCTACAAAAGTGCCAGTTCCTGTACTTACCATTCCCGTATGTAGATCTGCATGCCCACCTGGCATCCTCCTCCTGCCTGAAGGTCACCCTTTAACATTTCTCATAGCACAGATCTTCGGGAGAGAAGTCTTTTCAGCTTCTATGTGTTTGTAAGTCTTTATTTTGCCTTTGGTTTTGAAAGACATTTTTGCTGGGTACAGAATTCTAGATCGATAGATGTTTTCTGTCCAGACTTTAGAGATGCCTCCACAGCTCCTGGCTTACATGTCCCACCACAAATCTGTTGCCATCCTCCCTTGTTTCCATGGTATGAATCTTCTCTTTTATTTTCCGGCTGCTTTTAAGATTTTGTCTTTATCGCTGGTTTTGAGCAATTTGATTAAGGTATGCTTTGGTATCAGAGGTTTTTCATTTTTCATATTTCCTATACTCTGGCTTCCTTGAGCTTCCTGGATCTGTGAGTTTATAGATTTCATCATATGTGGAAAATGGCCGTTATCTCTTCTCACATTTTTCTGTCCCTACCTCCCTCTCTCCTTTAGATACTCCAATTACACATTTGAGGCCATTTGAAGTTCTCCCAAAGCTCACTGATGCTCTGTTCATTTCTGAATTAATATTCTCTCTCCATGCTTCATTTTGGATTGTTTCTATTGCTACATCCTCGAGTCTGCTAGTCACTTCTTCCTTGCCATCTAATCCACCATTAATCATATCTGCTGTGTTTTGCATCTTGGTCTTTGTACTTTTCATCTCTAGAAGTTTAGTTTGGGTGTTTTTTTACATCTTCCATTTCTCTGCTTAACTTTTTGAGCATACAGAATCTAGCTGTAATAACTGTTTTAATGCTTTTGTCTGTTGATTCTAACATCTGTGTCAGTTCTGGGTTGGTTTTGGTGATTTATCCCCTCGTTATGGGTTGTATTTTCCTGCTTCTTTGCTCACTTGTGAATTTCTTATGGGATTCCAAACACTGTGAATTTTATCCTGTTGGGCACTGGTTTCTTGAGCTTTTTCTGAGATACAGTTAAGTACTTGGAAATAGTTTGATGATTCAGGAGTCGCTTTTAAAATGCTTTTAGGGGGCACCTGGGTGGCTCAGTTGGTTAAGCAACTGCCTTCAGCTCAGGTCATGATCCTGGAGTCCCGGGATTGAGTCCCGCATCGGGCTCCCTGCTCAGCAGGGAGTCTGCTTCTCCCTCTGACCCTCCCCCCCCCCATGCTCTCTCTCTATCTCATTCTCTCTCTCAAATAAAAAAATAAAAAATCTAAAAAAAAAATTAAAAATAAATAAATAAAATGCTTTTAGGCAGGACAGGAGCAGGGCTCAGTCTGGGGCTGGTTATCCCCACTGTGAAAGCAAGGCCCTTGAGTCCAAGGAGCCCTGAGGTTTTCCAGACTGACTATCAGGAAGCGGTAATACCCCTCCCCCCGCCTTGGAAAGCTCCCTCACTCACATGAGCCTATCAGTCCTGAACTGAATCATCTGAATCCTCAAAGGGACTCTCTGCAGTCCCAGAGCTCTTGTGGGTAGACCTCTCCTCTCCAACCCACTGGCCTCACATTCTCACCTCCTTGGTCCCCTCTTTGGCTCCAACCTCATTGCAGGGAGTCTCTGGCCCTGCCTACACCCCTCCTTCCTGCATGAACATTCTCCCCAGCTATGAGCCGGGCCAGTTGCAGGACTCCCCTCACTGGTCTCTAGCCTCTCTCTGTGCTCCACCACTTGACATCCAGGGCCTTGACAACAGATTTTTCACTTACTTTTGTAAGCTTATTTCAGATGGGAAGATGGTTCTGGTCCATGGTACTTCATCTTGGCTAGAAGCAGAAGGCCCAATTTTATTTCATTGTGTTTTAATTTTAATAGCTATGAGTGGCTAGTGTCCACCAAATTGGATGGCACAGATCAAGACTTTGGGCTCTTTGGGGCCAGGAGCCTAGTGGGCTGGCTCCCTGTGGGCACCCCAGGCACTGGCACATCCAGGATACCCAGGAGTATCTGCTGAGGGAACAGTTGGTGGGACAAGTGTAACAAGCATAAGCCCTGGGCCTGGAGGGTGGTAAGAGAGCTCTGGGATGACTGTCCCCAAACTCCCCACTGCAGTCAGGTCCTTGATGCCACACTCCCTTCCCTCAGCACCTGGGGCCACCTGTGCCCCCTGTGGGCAGGGAGGCTCTGCTATCACTCAGACCACTCCTGTCCCAATGCCCCCAGCCTCCCAGAGCCCCCATCCCAGAGTTCTCAGCCTGCTAAAATCCAGGGCTCCTACACCTTAAACCAAAATCTGCAAGACTCGACCTGGCAGCATTCCCACCCTTTATGATTTAGAAAGAAAGACCTCAAAAAGCCTGGTGGTCTCAATTTGAAAATGGACAAAAGATTTGAGCAGACATTTTTCCAAAGAAGATACACACATAGCACACAAGCACATGAAAAGATGCTCAACATCATTATCATTCAGGAAATGCAAATCAAAACCACAGTGAGATGCCACCTCACACCCACCAGGATGGCTACTACCAGAAAAACAGAAAATACCCGGTGTTGGCGAGGATGTGGAGAAACTGGAACCCACATGCATTGTTGGTAGGAATGTGAAATGGTGCAGTTGCTGTGGAAAACAGTATAGAGTTCCTCAAAAGAGTAAACGTAAAGTCACCACATGACGCAGCATTTCCATCCTCAGGAATATACAACTGACCCTTGAACAATGCAGGGGTGAGGGGTACCAACCCCCACACAGTCGAAAATCTGCCTATAACTTTGACTCCCCAAAAACTTAGCTACGAGTACCCTACTGTTGACCGGAAGCCTTACTAATGACATAAGGAGTCCAGTCACACGTAATTTGTATGTCACATGTATTATCTCCTGTGCTCTTATAATAAAGGAAGCCAGAGAAAAGAAAATGCCATTTAAAAATCATAAAGAAGAGGGCACCTGGGTGGCTCAGTCGGTTAAGCGACTGCCTTCGGCTCAGGTCATGATCCTGGAGTCCCTGGATCGAGTCCCGCGTCGGGCTCCCTGCTCAGCAGGGAGTCTGCTTCTCCCTCTGACCCTCCCCCTCTCATGTGCTCTCTCTCATTCTCTCTCTCTCAAATAAATAAATAAAATCTTTTAAAAAAATCATAAAGAAGAGAAAATACACTTGCAATACTGTGCCATATTTATGGGGGAAAAATCCGTGTCTACGTGGACCCGCGCAGTTCACACCCATGTTGTTCAATGGTCAACTGTACTCAAAAGTATTGAAAGCAGGGACTTGAACAGACATTTGCACACCCACGTTCAGAGCAACACTATTCACAGAAGCCAAAAGGTGGAAGCAGCCCAAATGTCCATCGCCGGGTGAGTGGATAAACAAAATGTGGTCTATCCGTACAACAGAGTATATCCAGCCATAATAAGCAGTGAAGACCCGACACGCTACAACATGGCTGAGCCCTGAGGACACCGTGCCAAGTGAAATAAGTGGGTCACAAAAGGACAAATCCCATATGCCTCCTCTTATGTGATGTCGCCAAAGTAGAGAGCAGAATGAAGGTCACCAGGGGCTGGGGAGTTACTACCCAGTGAGGACAGAGTCGGTGGCAGGGATGGTTAACGGGGTTGGATGTGGGTGGTGGCGATGGGCACACACGCTGTGAATGTATCAAACATCACCGGACCCGCTACCGTAATACACACGACGTTAGTATTTTTTGTAAAAGGCTGGAGGTGCTGACGCCGTGCCTGAGGGGCCCGGCCGTGTCTGGCCATGCGGGCAATGCTGGGTGGGTGCCCAGGCCCGGCGCCACAGGGGAGGGCAGCGTCTGTATGTCTGCCTCTGAAGTCTTGGCACCAGGGAAGCGGGGCTTCTCGCCCATTTTTGAGAATCTCACTCAGCTCTGGCTGAGGGTGTGCGTCTTCCCAGAAGCATAAATTTAGCAGATTGAGTGGGAAACGGCAGCTGCCTGGGGCTAATAGCATCCTGAGCACCCATATTTTAGAGGATGGGCGGGCACGGTGGCTGGGGGGAGGGGCGCCAGGGGAGGGGCCTGCCCAGCACCCTCTCTTCCACCATGGGTTTTGGCTGGTTTTATAGCTTTTTATGAAAAGAGACGAGCCAGGCCCAGACGCTCCCTCCGCTCAGCCCTGCTCTCATCACGTCCCTCCTGCCTGCTACCGCTGGGCTGCCTCAGTTTCCCACCTGCACCAGCAAGGCTGGCTATTGCCCCCCCACCCGAGGGCCCCTCCGTTCTGACCTTCCCAAACCCTTTCTTCCATCCAAAGCAGGGCAGACCCAGCCTCCTGGCCAGTCTCCTCCCTCCCCTGTGTCAAGTCAAAGTTGCCGAGAACCTGTGGGCCCCGCCCTCTGATGCCAACCTTGCCAAAGCCACCATCACACACGTGCAGACACACAGAAACAGTCACGCTAAACACACACAGGCACACTCAGAACGTGGACACAAGAAACACACACACACCCGCAAACCTGCGCATCCATGTGCATCTTGCAAAAAGGAGCGGCGTCCATGCCCCCGACCTCCCTTGGAGGGGCTGCTCTGGAATCCCAAGGGGCCCAGACCCGCTAAGCCCACCGTGCAATGTGCAGGCACGCCAGGGTCTCCTGCCCCTCCCCAGGCTGATGAGCACGGTTCCCTCCGTCCCGGGGGGCTACCAGGATTAAGTCTGAAATTGCCTGCATGAAGCTAGCATCTGGAGTCCCCGTCCAGGCTCTGTGAGCCCAGCCGCACGGAGGAGCCTCTCCTCCAAGCCCCCGCCCCACCCCGCTGGTGCTGGTGACCTCAGGGTGCCAATCTGCACCCTCCGCATCCCGGCTCCTGAGCCAGCAGAGGCAGACGGGGTGGGGCAGGGGTGTCAGTGACGATTTCCGCACACGCGCACTCACAACTCTGCACAGATGCGCTCTTGCCAACACGCCGGACGCCCTTCTGTCTCGACGCAGCCCTCTGTTCGCTTCTGACCCCTCCTTCCCCTGCCACCCCTCCTGGACCCAACCCTTGCCCAACCCTTGCCCCAGGTAACCTCCGCTAGTTTTCCTTAGGTGGCCTCCACTGCACTGTGCTTGAAAAGCATTGAATTCAATGGATTTCAGGTCAAAGCCCAATTTCTGGCTTCTCTTGAAATACGGCAGCTCCAGCCGCCCGGGGCCACCCTGAGGAGCGGGGCAGCTAACACCGAGCCAAGGTGGCAGCCACCCTCTGGCGGGACACCGGCCCCGGCCCACGCTCCCTTGCCCCCCTTGCCCTTGCAGCCCCAGCACGAGGCCGGAGTGGGAGCAAGCATCTGCGCTAGCCTCCGGCAGAACAGGCTCCACCCTGGGCGTCAGGGGAGCCTGGCTATGAGGAGCGCAGGGCCCAGTGGGCGCACCCAGGGCGCGGGGCCCAGCAGGTACGCCCAGAGCAGAGGGCCGGCCGGGTCAGCAGCGCAGCCTGAGTCGGGGAAGGACCAGCTGCGGCAGTTGGGGCTGCAGGGGAAATCAGCCGGGGCAAAGGCTGGTGGGGAGGAGGAAAGGAGCCTGCCCCAGGCGGAGGCCAACTCAGGGGAGGCAGGCCTCATCCTCCCAGTACCTAACTGGGCCCATTTGAAGAATGGAAAACTGGGGAAGGGTTCTGTTTGCCAAGTTTTCCCAGCCAGTGGGTGGTAGAGCTGGTTTGAACCAGATGGAGTGACCCCTGAGTACCTACCTGCAACCCCACTCCCCTACTCCCCCACCCCCACCCCTGTTACCCCCTCCCACCCCCTCCCCACCCCTCTGGCTTGGCTGCTGGGGGGGGCGGGGTCAGGGGGAAGGAGGAGGGGCCAGGCTGGGAATGCTCCGTGTGTCAGTGAGAGCCCTGTCCTTCTGTCCTTCCAGCCCCCACCCCCATTTGCTGAGTTCTGCCAACCTCCCTTCTCTGCTGTGAAACTGTAGGGGGTGATCAGTGGTCTCTCAGGAACACAGCTGTACCCAGCATGGGGCGGCCGGAAGTGGGAGCAGCAGGTTTCAGGGGAGGGGCTCTGTGCTGCGGACCGTGGGGTCTGAGAGAGCCTCAAGGACCACAACGGGCTGGGGATTTTCTCCCAAAGGCACCTCTGGTCCTCGGAAGTTTCCTGAGAACTGGCGTTCCGAGGTCCCAGGGGCCCTGGTGCCCTTACCACCCTCAAGGTCAAGGACCAGGCGGTGCATGGGTTGGGGGGAGAGGGCAGGGAAGCCACTCCTACTGCCCACCCACCCCCGCGCCTGCCAGCTGAGCCTCCAGAGCCACACTCGTCGACGACGGATTTAATTAGAGCCCAGAGGTGGACCCCAAACACTGCACGGGCCTCCATCTCAGCTCCCTGAGGTTAACCACCAGGCTGGCTACTGCTGCTAAGGGGGCGGGCAGGGCCGGACAAAGGGCCGGACAAAGGGCTGCCTGCAAATTGAGGGCAAATTGAGCTGGCCCGCCTCGGGATGTGATAATTGGGCCTCGCTCTAAGGTGTCTGTGGGAGCGAAGGGCCTTAATGGGGAAGGCGAGACAGGGTGGAGAAGAAAAGGAGCCGGGGCTGCTGCTGGAAGCAGCTGGGAGTGCCTGCAAACAAAGCACAGCAGAGCAGCTTGAGAGACCCACTCAGGGCACGGGCGCCGCCCCCAGTGGGTTTGTGAGAGCCCCCCACCTGCTGCCCGACACTCACGACTGCAGGACTGAGCCCAGGGCAGCTGTTCTGGGGGACAAATGAGGTCTGTGGAGGGGGCTCTGTAACCCCAGCTTCCCCCCACAGCAGAGACTGGGGAGCATCTTCACAAAGGCTTCAGTGAATACTGTGAATATGAAAGAAGGAAGGGATGGATGGATGATGGGTGAGTAGATGGATAATGGACAGATGGATGGGTAAGTGGATGGACAGATGCGTAGATGGACAGATGCGTAGATGATGGATGGATGGATGGGTAGATGGGTGGATGGGCAAGTGGATGGATGGATGGAAGGATGAGTAAATGGATGGATAGGTGGATGATGGATGCATGCATGGGTGATGGGTGGACAGATGATAGATGTTGGATGATGGATGGATGGGTGGATGGATGGATGACGGATAGATGGGTGGGTGATGGGTGGGTAGATGGGTGAGTAGATGGATGGATGATGATGGGTGGATGGGTGATGGGTGAATGATGATGGATTTTGGCAAGTGAAAAGATGAACAGACGGATGGATGGATGCTGATGGATGGATGGGTGATGGGTGGATGGACAGACGGATGGACGGATGATGGATGGATGATGATGGATGTTGGCAGGTGGACAGATGGACAGACGGATGGATGGATGATGGGTGGATGGATGATGGGTGAGTGGGTAGATGATGGATTAACAGGTGGATGAAAGGATGGATGAGCTGCTTTATTAGGTGAAGGTTGAAAGGGCCCTCAGGATACACAGTCTAATCCTTTACCCAAATCAGGGTTCCCTCTGTCTTTATTAATGGGTACTTCTACTTATCTTCCCCCCCATTCCACCCCCCTCCCTCCCTCCTCCTCGTCTTCCTTCTTCCCTGATCCCTTCATTCCTATCCCCCCATCTTCCCCAGTGCTCTCACGTCCTCACCCAGAACTCCAGCCTGCCCAGCCTATGTTGCCCTCTGGTGACCCCAGTTGCCTTCAGTTACCCCACCTGGTAGGCCCTCAGGGTCAGTCCAGTCTGCCTGTCTCCTGGAGCAACAAGGCCACCGTAGGACCACACAGGACCCAGTGCTCAGGGGCCCTGATCCAGCTGCGCACACCAGGATTTCATACTCCCACCTCCACCAGCCCCTGCCAGGCCTCACCCCACCTGCTCCCCACCCCCCCAGGCTCCAGGTCCCCTCCAGGACAGCCTCACTGGCCCCTACACCTCGCTCACTGGGCAAGTGTCCCCAAACCCATAAAGCCCTCCTGTCTCCAGACACCTTCCCCACAACCTTCTAGTGGGAACCAGATGGTCAGAAGAAAAAAAGAAGGTAAACTTTGGGGCTGGCAAGGCCTGGGTCCCTATCCTGGCCCCACCCCTGTCCTGCTGGTCTCCCTGGGTGGCAGATCTCTTCCCCCCACCCCCGTTTCCCCACTGAAATGTGCAGGTGACGGCACCGCCATCCAGGGCCGGCGTCAGGGCCTGTAAGAGGCTGGGCCTGAGACCCATGCCCGACAGAGACTGCCTCGGTGTGGCAAAAAGGAGCACAGATACCCCACAGCTGTCCATCACTTCCCCCAGGCAGACCCATGGGGAGGGTGGGAGGCAGGAACCCCTGAGGACAGGACCTTCTCTGCTGTCACCAGGCACAGCTGTCCAGAGGGCACAGACAGGGTGCCCCCCCCCCAGGACACTGCCCTCTGGACACAGGACCCCCGAGCTCAGGAGAAGAGGGGGTGGCCCGTCCCTCTGCCTCACCCTCCCAGCAACTTCTGCCCAATTTGGGGTGGGTCCCGTGGGCATAAATCTCCCAAAACAACCCTTGAGCAAGCGGCTGGTTTATTTCTGCTTAAAAATTTTAACGCATTGAAGCATTCTTTTATGCCCACTTAACTTGTTTTTACAAAACTCAGACTGCAATTTCGTCTGCTCGTCATTTGGCGGGGAATGGAAGGCGGCTTATATCATTGGATGTAGCCCCTCATCTCTCCCTCCTGCTGGTGAGGTTGGGAGGTGGGGTGAGCCTGGAGGCCGAGCACTGAGCACACCTCCTCCAGGCAGGGTCCAGGCTTGCCCTCACCCCCACAGCCCTGCCTCTCTTGAGTAGGAGAGGGCAGCTAGTGTCCCTGAGGCAGGCCCCAGGCCACGCTGAGGCTCGGAGCCGGCCAGCCTGGGTCCCGGTGCTGACCCCTCTCTCTGGCTGGGTCTTCTCGGGCAGAACTCCCTCCCAGCAGCTAGTTGTCTGGGCACAGCAACCCCTGCCTCCCAGGCTGCAGGGATCGCACGACTTCACGTACAAGAAGGAACCTACACGGGCTCTGGAAGCTGGCGGGGGCTCCATCAATGGGGGTGGAGGCACTTGCCCAGCGAGCGAGGTGTAGGGGACAGCAGGGTATGGGGCACCTGGAGCCTGTGGGGGGGCAGGTGGGGTGAGGCCTGGCAGGGGCTGGAGGAGGTGGGAGTGTGAAATCCTGGGGTAGGCACAGGGACACTGAAGACGAGGGTAGGGAGCCGAACATTAGCGCAGGAAAGGCCCTGGTGACCAGATTTCTGGACAGTGGACTGAAGCAGTGCCTTTGAGCAAGAATGTGGCCGGTTTGCTGCACAATAGAACTTTCTGGGCCTGGAGGCACAGGTGGGGGTGAGGGAGGACCTGCTAAGGATACCCCCAGGGCCAGGCCCGGGCCCCACAGTAATCCTTGCCCACCCGTAAGAAGAGTATCTGACTCCCCACCTGCGATGGGCTGAGTTGTGTCCCCCCCAAAAATTCACAGGCTGACTTCCTAACTCCCAGGACCTCCAGATGTGACTGTATTTGGAGACAGAGTCTTTGAAGAGGTGATTAAGTGAAAATCAGGTCCCTAGGGTGGATTCTAACCCAATAGGATTGGTGTCCTTATAAGAGGAGGCGATCAGGACACAGACACGCGCCGAGGGCCGGCCACGTGAGGACACGGGGAGCGGCCCACGCGGAACCCGCCCTACGAGGGCTGCACCTCTCCCTGCCAGCTTCCGGGACTGTGAAAACAGAAACGCGTGTGGCTGAAGCCGCCGGACGGGGGTGTTTGTCACAGTAGGGCCCTCAGACACGAACACACCCTCCTTCCCTGAGCCGCCAGGTCGCTGGGGCTTCCTGGCCCTGCTCCAGGGCGCAGACCCTGCCCAGGGCGGGGAGAGAGGCTGCCCGCACCTGAGCGAGGCACTGGCCTGCCCCAGGGCTCCGAGCCTGGCAACGGCAGGAAACCATCTTTGGCAGGCAAAGCTTTTCTGCCTCCTCCCTACATGCCTGCCACTAACAAGGATGGCTGGTCCCTGCTCCTTGGCCAGCAGGAAGCCACCTCCTCCTCAGCACTGGGGAGCCCTGGGCACCCACAACCTTGGGCAGAGGGGGATGGGAGCTCCAGGGGTCCCCCTCCCTCAGAGGCTGGGCCCGGGGCCTCGCGGGGGGCGGGTGCACCCAGCAGCACCCCGTCCTCATCAGGCACGCTCCCTGGACGGACCCACCGGCTGAGTGGCTGAGCCGCGTCCAATGGCAGATTTCGATGACATCCAAATTGCCGGGCGCAGCGAGGAGGGTCCAGTAATGCAAGCCTGACGAGGGAGCCGGGCTATTGATTTTCCCCGTCCTGCGCTGTCATATTCCCTTAAAGGCATTTACCAAGGCTTTTAAGAGGCACAGCGTTTCCACGAAGGAACAAATTACGTGCAAATCAGGCTGCTGCGATCTATTGTCCCCTCCAACCCTTGTTAGGACGGCCGGGAGGGCTGCAGGGCAGATGCTGAAGCTGGAAAAAGCCAGCCAGGAGAAGCCACTCCCTGCAGGGCCCTGAGCAGAGCCTGCTGGCTGCCCCCCAACCCCCCGCCCCCGGAAGACCCTCTGGGGAGGGCTCAGCAGGCGCAGGGTGAGCAGGGCACAGATGAGCCCGCAGCCCGTCCCGGCAGCCTTCCCAGAGGAACCTGTCCGCCATCCACACACGGGGACCGCGGTCCCCTCCTTCCGGCCATCCCAGGACGACGACCCAGCAGGCCTCCGACTCTCCACCCTCAGCTCTGCATCCTGGAGCCCAGCTCCTCCCTCTGGGTGGCTGCACAGGCCAATCTGTCACCCTCCCGCCCTCCTCTGGGTGCCCCAAGCCTGCGGCAGCTGATCCCCAAGGAAGCCCCCGCGGCAGCCCGCAGCCCCCAGCACAGAGCATCCTCCAAGGTTACTCCTGGCTTTTCAGGTGGTGTCTTCCCACCACGGCAAGCGTCAGGGCCCAGCACAGGACTGGGAGCTAGGGACCCAAGAGAGCCAGGGACTCAAAGAGCAGAGTACACAGCCCCAGGGCCCAGGCCTGGCTCTGCAGAAAGAGAGCCTCCTAGAAACGGGCATCGGGGCTCTGCCGGGCGTGCACCCCTCCAGACCATGGCTGCAGGAGGCCCCACTTGTAAGTCATGCTCTGCAGGGTCCCAGGGTAGAAGGCGGCCCTCAGACCGCTGTCCCCTCCTGGGTGTCACTCACCCGGCAGCAGGACACTCACAGGGGCACCCGGCCAGGCCACCCCCTCACCTCAGCTCCACCAGAGGCGCCGCCCCTCTCAGGGCCCCCAGGTCCCGATGGCACCCTGCGTGCTGTGGGGTGGGGGGCAGGCCCTTCCCTGGGACCAGGGCCCGTGTCCCTGGAGCCCCAGCCAGGAGCAAGCCCGGAAGGCAGCTTGGGTCCCCCGGAAAGAGGGGACAGAAATCACATCGTCCCATGCCATGATTCTGTCTGCTCCCGCTGCAGGCCCCGGCGGCCTCGGAGCCAACACCGCCGAGACCTGGGCCGTCTCCGCGTCACGGCAGGGTCTCAGCCCGGGCTGAGGTCCCGGCGTCAGCATGAGCCAGGTCACCCTGGGAGCGGCACGCAGGCAGGGACTCCTGGGACGGGCTCAGTGACCTCACTGCAGATGGTTGACACGCTAAACAAGCTTCTCTCGCATTCAGCCTGGGGCCTGCGCCCCCCTCAAAGGCTCACGAGCGGAGCTGCGGCTCCGTCCGCACGGGCTCTCTGCTGAGGTCAGACGGCGTTGACGGTGGCCCTGCCCTTGGGCAGCCTCCCCGCAGCAGAGGGAGGGTCCCTGGCCAGGGAGGAGCGGGACCAGGGTGGGGGTGCCCCCGCGGGCCGACCCCTGCCCCGGCCTTCGGGAACGTCCGTGACCCTGGGCGGGCTACTTACGTCCCCGGGTCTCGCTTCCTCTTCCCAGGACCGGGGCGACGGTGCTGACAGCCGGGCTACTGGGACCCCAGCTGTGCCAACGGGGTCGACACTGGGGTGTCCGCACTCCTGCTGTGGAAGGCGTGCTGCCCCCCTCCTCCAGGCCGCCGGCTGCCAAGGGGGTGAGGAGAGCAAGCCCGCGGCCCCTGGGGCCGGTCTCACCGCTTCTCAGAGCACGGTGACGGGCCACCAGGGAGAAGCCCTCACCAGCCCCTGCCGGTGTCCCCAGCACCCCCTCCCAGCCTCCTGCCCTGTCCCATCTGGCCCAGGTGGCAGGAAAGATGGCCACCCCAGGCCGTGTCAGTGGAAGCACCATCTGGGGGCAGGGGTGGCGTCGCCAAGGACTACCGCTGTCCCGGCCCGAGCAGCTGTCCTGAGTGGGAGGACCAGGCGTCGGACCCCAGAGGCCCCACCTGGCGGTCTGCTCACCTCCCACACCGGGCGGGGCGCAGGCCACACCCCCTCAGGGAGGGTGAAGCCTCCGCGTCCGCACAGAGGGCCCCATGAGGCAGGCGCCCAGCAGCACCGCGCGCCCCACGGCCAGGCGGCCCCCGAGCCCCCACCGTGTCTGCCCCCGCAGGCCCCCCAAGCCCTCCCCCTGTCTTCTGGGCCCTCTCCCACCTGCCACGGCCCAGAGGAGCGGCGAGGGGACACGGTGCCTCTAGGACCGCAGTGCTGGCCGCCACGGCGTATTTTTGGCCTGGGCAGGAATTCAGGGTCAGAGGCAAGGGCTAATTATGGCTCACGGATAAAAACAGGAGCCAGGCAGCTGTGTGCGGTGGAAAGAATGCTGCCCTCGGAGACACATTCTCCGATTCCTGGGCTGCTGAAAATGCATTCTTTGACATTTATGAGGCTCCGGCTCCCCATAAACTCAGGATTCCAAAGAGGCCAACAGCTGGCCCGAACCCTGGAATCCAGGGTCGCAGGGCCCGGCCGCCACAGCCATTTACAACAGCACGTTTGTATCTGCTTCGCTTGCAGGGACGTCCCCTGAACAGCTTCTGTGTCCGCAGCCGGAGGGAAGCAGGGGACAGTCCCTTTGGCAGCTGAGGGACAGAGGCTCAGACGCACTGGGAGGCTTAGCCAGCGGTCAGCACTGGCCTTGCTCTGTGCTTTACGAACTGCCCCCTCGGTGCACGGCATAGGCCCTTGCAGACGGTACTATGCACAAAAGTAATATTACGACCGGAGAACATTCCCTAAAACGTCCAGTGTTCTCATTGGGTTGGAGCACTGTCTCTTGCTTTTCTTTCTTCTGTATTTTCTGCTTTTTCCTGCAGTGACCACACGTTATTCTGAAAGCACAAAGCCGGAGACGTATGTTCACAGGAAGAGGCTGGGCAATCGGGACCAACTCTTCCTCTGAGCAGTTAGATAAGCTGCATACGAATGGTTCTGTCTCCTCCCAAGCACAACACAACTAATCAGACAGTGAGGCAGGTATCACGAGCCCCAACCCCTGAGGAGGCCAGGGGCCAGCAAGGGAAGCCCGGCGGTCAAAGCCTGACTTTGCTCCAAAGGCCTCGGCAGCCTGAGCGAGGACAGCCGGGCTGACCGGCCCCCGGAGGCGGCGGCAGGCACGGGATGCCCAGGGATGACTGCTGGCGTAGCTGGCGTGGCCGCCGTGGCCCACAGGAGCCGACTGGGCGCAATGGCGTTCTCTGTGACGTGCGGCTGGCTTAATCAGCCACCGTGGGAGCATTTACGCCAGGGAATCGGCAGGTGCAGCAAACCAGGTTTGAGCTGCTGGGGACCCCGTGGTTAAAGACCTACCAGCCCAGCACCAGGGACAAGCCCGAAGCTATGCCTCCGGGCAGGGGGCTGGGGGCGTGGCCAGAAGCAGTCGGCCCTGTGTGGGCTCACACTTCGTCATGGTGGGCTTAATGGTCCTGCCCCAGAAAACCTCAGGCCTTGAACTTGGCCTAAAACAGCCAGAGTGCCCCTCCAGGCACCAGGAAAACGCAAACCAAAACCATCCCTAAAGAAAGGTGCTTCCCTCCTAGAGCACAAATTATTCCTACCGGTTGTTTTTCAAATGCCATCTCTAGCATGCAGGGACAGCCGCATGCACTATGAACCAAGCTCTGGGACCAGACGATGGAAACAGGTGCGCAGAGACCCTCGGTGCTGGGATTATAAGTACAAGATACAAAACGGTGGCCCTTTAAGGACAAGCAAATTCAGACCTATCTGCAAGAGATTGAAACTATAAAACCTGTCAGAGCAGATTCAGGGGAAAAAAATAAAAAGGAAAATGTCTAAATCTGAAAAATAACCAAAAACTAGAACCAGTGGGACCCGTCCAACGGCAGAGTGTGCAGCTGGAGAGCGGAGGAGTCAAGTGGAGGGCCCGACCTGCAGACATGATTTCAAAGGCCACAGTGACTTTGAGGGGGACGCACACACTCCAAGTGCATCTCCCCATCGACAGACAAGTAGACATGTAATTTTAAGGCATCAAATAATATTGGATATCTAGGAATATGTCTAACAAAGTTATACAATCTGTGGTAAAGACTTAAGTTATATTCCAAGAAGTTGAGGGACACCAGATAGAGATAAACCACACTCATGTGTTGGAGGACACAATGTAATGAAGATGCCTGTCCTTCCCAAGTTCCATAAAATTCCAATCAAAACCCCCACGGGGCTGATGCTGTGTCTGCAGAGAGCTTGACAAGCTGAGACCAAAGGTATGTGGAATTACAAAGAGTCCGGAACAGCCCCGACCCCCATACGGAAGGAGAGAGTGGGGAGAGTGTGCTCTACCAGACATCCAGGTTGTTGGGCCCCAGAGGTGTGGAACACGGTGCAGAAGCAGACAAGTAGACTCCCAGGACAGCATACAGACCCCAAACACAGGCTTGGGAGCAGATGGCCCCTTGATTTGTGGCTGAGGTCGGACCGCAGAGCCGCGGAGAACAGATGATCTTTGCAATGACTGGTGCTCTGTCAGCTGGCTCTCCGTGTAGGGAAATGAGTCTGGAGCTCTACTCACACTGTGCACAATATCAACTTCAAGTAGATTTATAGACCTAAGTGGAAAAAGCAAGATACCAAGCTTTTGGAAAATAATACAGGATAATGGCGTCATGACCCCAGAGCAGGGAAAGCAGTTTTAAATAAGACATGAAAAGCTTTAACCAATGGAAAAAATTCATAAATTCGGCCACATTAATGTCAAGAACTTCTTTCCTGGGAATTCCCTATAATGAGAGTGAAAACATGCTCCATGTCACTGGGGAAGATGTACCCTGAGAGGTCTTGCGTCCAGGACACGTGAGGAACATCCACAGGGGAAAGAAAGGCGGTCCAAAGGTTAGAAAATGCTCCAAAGACTCCATCAGCCACTCCACAGAAGGGAAAAGCTACACAGCATAGAAAAAGGTGCCTGGGGCGCCTGGGTGGCTCAGTTGGTTAAGCGACTGCCTTCGGCTCAGGTCATGATCCTGGAGCCGCGGGATCGAGTCCCGCATCGGGCTCCCTGCTCGGCAGGGAGTCTGCTTCTCCCTCTGACCCTCCTCCCTCTCATGCTCTCTCTATCTCATTCTCTCTCAAATGAATAAATAAAATCTTTAAAAAAAAAAAAAAAGAAAAAGGTGCCTGATCTCATTAGAAGTCAAGGAAACGCACAATAAAACCACGATGATGAGATCCTGCTCCCCCCAACCCACCAAATAGGGAGAGATTATAAATTCTAACAATACCACGTGCAGCCCGTCAACCACTCCTATCATCACTGGCGGGAGTGTCCGCGGGGACAGTCACTTTGCAAAACAGATTGGGTGGAGCACGAGGTGTTTCTAGGGCAAGGGAACAATTCTGGATGATGCGATGGTGGGAGATTCATGACATTATTCATTTGTCAAAATGAGCGTGATCATAGCTGCATTGGCCAGGGCAGCCAAATGTGGCAGCACTCCCGTTTTTCATCAGCAGGGGGTGAGTGTATTCGTGCAATGAACACCACAGAGCCACACGCGCCGGTGGACCCCAGGTAGAGAAATCCAACACTTGACAAGAGATGCTCCGTGAGATACTTTGGAGACGGGCTGCATGTCGTGACAAAACGGTACGAGAACAAAACAAGAAACAAAGGGGTGATCATGTGTCACTTCATTTATATAAAATCTGCCACCAGGGACAGCTCAGGGGCCTCGTGAGTGCTGCCGGCATCCTAGGTGGGGACTAGGGGGAGAGTAAGGGTCTGGAGAGGAAGGGGAGCCCGGGCTGGGAGCACCAATACAGTGTCTCAGGCCTTGGGTGATGCTTATCCAGATGCTTGCTTTCGAGTCCCTCGTTAGAGCCTACCTTTATGAGTTATGCACTTCTCTGCATCTGTGTGATATTTCACAGTGAAATAAGAATGAAAAAATAAGAAGAATGTACTTTGCTCTATTATTCGGTTTTAACTCAAGGTGCAAATCACCAGCCACTGTCACTGTCCTGGGGGCCGGGACCTCCGGGCGTTTCTGGGCGAGTGGGCTGGCTAGCCACAGCCTCCGGTGCCCCAGCTGAGTCTGTCACGCACATCACCAGGCCTGGGCTGCACCTTGGCCCGTGGCCATCGAGCGCTGTCCCAGGCCAGCCAGTGTCGGCTCTGCGCGGGGGGCCCTCCTCTGTGCAGGGACAACCCCCGTGTCAGCTCCCTCACGGTGTGCCTGGGCTTACCTCCCACACATGCAGGGAGAAAGTGACTAATGGGGTGTCACCACCACCCCAGGGGTCCCGCTGCTCCCCCAGCACCCACAGCGGGAGCCCTGTGTCAGCCGACAGGAAGCAGTAATCAGGCACGTGCTGATCAATAATTAATCTGAACATTAAAAAGCATTTTCTTTGCCTGACAAGGAGCCGATTGCTGAAGTTGCCCCGAGTCCCGGAGTCATTTTTCTCCCTCTTCCTCCCGTGAAAATGCACGCTCCTCCTGGCTGGAGGGGAAGGCATCATCGCAGCCTGGTGCCCGGCACCCCAGGCCCTCACCCCAGCTTCCTCCCGTCTCTCTGACCTCCTCCTCGGAAATTCTGCCCAGTCCCCGCCCCAGTGACCAAGGCACATCCTACTGCCCTCCACAGCCTTCAAGGGCCAGCTCAGAGCCCACCACCCCACCGCCACCACGTGCGTGGCCCCTCTCGGGTACCTGTTGGGGCAGCTCTGCTCTCCATGAGCCTGTCTGACCTGAATATGACATCTGCAGCCCCCTGACTGGCCTCTGGTTGGCGCTGTTTCCCAGTGAGGATGGTATTGTCACCCCTGTTTTCCGACAGGCATCCGGGGGTCAGAGGAGCAGTGACCCGCCTGCGCCTAACGGTCTTTAGGAGGCACCAGCCCAGTGCCTCCCGGTCACTGGCCCTGTCGGGTCCTCTCGGGGTCCGGACCAGCAAGCAGGCGTCCGTTTCTGACTGGGTGGGGCTCCTGACACATCCTTCAATACCAGGAAATGACCTGAGGTGTCCCCTAGGAGGAAACAGAAGGCCCTACCGGCAGCCCTGGGGCAGGTGGGAGCTGGGGACAGGGAGCAGGGGCTCTGCACGGGGCTCCTCCGCCCAGCCGCCCGCTCGCACCTGCCTCCCCCTGCCGCTGAGCCACAGGCAGCCGGGCAGGGGACATGGATGGGGACGCTGAAGTAAGTCGTAACTCAGGCACAGGAGTTCATCTCCTGACCACCGGCTCAAGTAGGGGGATTGAAGACAGTGTCCTCGAGACGCCCGAACTCCCAGCCGGCTTGAAGCAGGCCCCTTAACCCTGGCACTTTCCCCCATCGCATCCTGCGGGAGTCACAACCTGGCACCCCCAGGGGCTTCAGTCTTTTGAAATATCCCGTGGCATTCTAGCCTTGAACAGCAGGGAAGGGTAGGGATGGTCACTCCCATTGTACAGATGACAGAACAGTCCGGGGCAGATGATAAGGCAGGCCGTCTCCCTGTCCCTTCACTGTGGGGTCTCTGGTCCAGGGGGGACAGAGGGTCCCTGGCATCAGGAGGCAGCTGTGCTGGGGGCAGAATTCGTCGAGCGTCTGGGGTCCCACAGATGGTGCCATTCACAGGTGCAACCATGGCCACGTGTCTCCATCCTCCAGCCCACCCCACCCTGTCCAGGGGATCCCAGCTCTCCCAGGAGCCCCGGCTTCCTTCATGTCCTCCCACACCTGGTTTCCCTGGCACTGCGCCCTGCTGATGCTGGCAAATATGTGTCCTCCATGCCCCTCAAATTCTCCAGCTCCTTTGAAGTTCACAGCTAAGGACCACACCCTTCACTGCCCTCATCGCCATGCTGGGACCTGGATCCTCTCGTCTCTTGCTAATGACATCACTACTATGAACTAAACTGTGACCCCCTCCCAAATTTCATGTGCTGCAGTCCTAACCCCCAGGACCTCAGACTGTGACTATATTTGCAGGCAGAGGCTTTACAGGGGTGAGTAAGTTTAAATGATGGCACGGGGGTGGCCCCGATCCAGTAGGACTATGTCCTCATAAGAAGAGCCTGTCGGGGGGCACCTGGGTGGCTCAGTTGTTAAGCGTCTGCCTTCGGCTCAGGTCATGATCCCAGGGTCCTGGGATCAAGCCCCACGTAGGGCTCCCTGCTCGGCGGGAAGCCTGCTTCTCCCTCTCCCACTCCCCCTGCCTGTGTTCCCTCTCTCGCTGTGTCTCTCTCTGTCAAATAAATAAAATCTTTAAAAAAAAAAAAAAAGAGCCTGTCGGGACACAGACCGCGCAGAAAGACAATGGTGTGAAACCAAAGTATACAAGTTCATGTGACCCAACAGCCCGCTGTTCTGAACAAAGATCAACACCTCTCAGAGGAAGACAACAGAATCCAGAGTTTCAACAATGTATCACTTACAATATCAAATTTCCAATAAAAAATTACTAGGCAAGCAAAAAGACAGAAAAATCACTTTAGAAACAGATATTAAAAATACGTCCAGGGTTTAAACAAAAATATGACATAGTTAGTTATGGAATCTCAGTAGAAAAAAACAGACTACAAACAAGAACAAGATGATAATTCACAGAACTGAAAAAGACAATATCTGAAAATTTTTTAAATCACTAGATAGGTTTAACAACAGATTAGATTGTAGAGGAGTCAGCAAGCTGAAGGCGGATCAATAGAAATTATTCCATCTGAAGAACAAAGAGCTTAAAGATATTTTAGAACATGAAAAGTGTCTGCAGGAAACACGTTTCTTTATTCTGATGCTTTGATGTCAGGGATCTTGCTGGCCCTGAAGATACTGCCCCCCACCCTGGGCTAGCTAATTCCCTGAGATAATAAATGACTCAGGTGCATTTTTCATAAACAAACCAACCAATGCACATCCCACACCCCTGCTACCACCTTTAATGGGCTCTCTGACTCTGGACACTATCTCTCTGTCCCAGTTACCCCCAAGGCCAGCCCCAAACAACAGGGGACAACCCCAGTGCCCCAGGGCCCACTGAAATTATTCAAACTAGTCAAGTCTAAGCCTACCTTTGCTCTCCCATGAAAACCACAATAAAAGCTCTTGCCTATGGTTTACCCCACACCCTCTGCCTCCTGACCAACCCTAGTGTTTCCCCAGGTGGCCCTGCATGGGATGGTATGCCCCCTTCTCTCAGGAAGTGTAACAAACTATCTCTTTAACGATGTCATCCTCTGATCTGGTGGTCTCACCATATTGGAATAATAATAAAACCTACATTTTATAACAGTGTCTTAACGGCCTGAGGTGGCCTAAGATATGTGTAACCAGAGCCAAATACTCTTCAAAAGTTTGAAGAGGGGCACCTGGGTGGCTCAGTCGGTTGAGTGTCTGACTCTTGATTTCTGCTCAGGTCATGATCTCAGGGTTGTGAAATGGAGCCCTGAGTCGGGCTCCGAGCTCAGCACAGAGTCTGAGGATTTTCTCTCCTCCCTCTGCCTCTCCCCTCATTTGCTCATGCACTCGCTCTCTCTCAAATGAATAAATTAATCTTTTTTAAAAAGTTTTGAAGAAAATGTCAATTATAGGTCTGAGACTTTCAGCAAACCCCAAACATGATGAATACACACACACACAAGCACATCATAGTCAAACCACTGAAAACCGATGATAAAGAAAAAATCTTGAGAAGAAACCAGAGAGAAAAAAAAACCATATTGCTCCTACAACTGGCCCTCCCTCTCCTACACTACCAATTTCTCCCTCTCTACTTGTTCATCCTACTGACATATAATTATTTCTTAATATTATCCTCTCCTGTCCATATCTCTTTAGTGTTGCCCCCATCTTTCCACTCTCCTTCCTTGAAAGGGATTACCTTCCAAGATGATAATAACAGTGATGATGACGGCAATGGCAAGGACAGTGACCACAGCAATGACAATGATGATGATGATGATGTGATGGTGATGATAGTGGTGGTAATGGTGATGAGGGTGGTGATGATGATGATGGTGATGGTGGTGATGAAGATGATGATGGTGATGATCATGGTGGTGATGATGATTGTGGTGATGGTGATGATGGTGGTG